>NW_012267284.1:6557933-6562531 GCF_000151885.1 Dipodomys ordii
CTTTTTTCTTTTTGCTTATGTGGTGCTGAGGAATCGAACCCAGGGCCTCAGGCATGCAAGGCAAGCGCTCTACCACTGAGCCACCTTCCCAGCCCCCTCCTGGGAGTTTCTATCATCTCAGTTGATCACTGGGCCATCACCTCTAGGTAGTTTCTTGCTTTGCAAAAGTTGACACCAAATCCTCTGAGCTCCCCCACTCTCCCCTGTAAGGCAAACACCAACCCCTGCTCAGCTGACCTCAAACCACTATCCTCCCGTTCTCTGCCTCCCAAGTCACTATGATTAACAGGCCTGGGCCACCAGCACCCAGCTAAGAAAAGCATTTTTAAAATCAGAGGGTTGGTTGCTTGTGCTTTGTCACAGAGCACTGGATGGTTGTCTGGCTGATGCTGGATATGGACATACAATGTGCTTTTCTCTTTCTCTACTGGAACCAAGAAGTAGAAGAGAGGCTCCTCCTTTGTGACAGTCTCCAACTTGTACAGGGTGAGTGCACATTTCCAGGGGTTACCTAGAGCCAGCGCCACAGCCCTGCCTTCAATGGTGTGATGGTCATCTCACGGCTGCTGCACAGTGGAAGGCAGGATCACTTCATCTCTCTGCTTGTGACCGGCTCCTTCATCTGGGGAGTTGATTCAATTCCAAAGAGAACCACAGAAACATGGGTCCCTCAGCAGAAAAGATGCTCGGATGTTGGACACCAGTGGCTCACACCTGTCATCCTTGCTACTCAGGAGGCTGACATATAAGGATTATGGTTCAAGTCCAGCACAGGCCAAGTCAATGAGACTTTTTTTTTTTACTTATGTGGTGCTGAGGAATGGAACCCAGGGCCTCAAGCATGCAAGCAAGCGCTCTACCACTGAGTCACCTTCCCAGCCCCTTTTTTTCTTTTTTCTTTTTTTTTAAGGTTTTTTTTTTTGGGTCCAGTCATGGGGCCTGAACTCTGAGCCTGGGCGCTGTCCCTCAGCTCTTCAGCTCAAAGCTAGTGCTCTACCAGTTGAGCCACAGCGGCACTTCCAGCTTTTTTTCTTTTTGCTTATGTAGTGCTGGGGAATCGAACCCAGGGCCTCATGCATGCAAAAGCAAATGCTTTACCACTGAGCTACCTTCCCAGACCTGTCAATGAGACTTTTACCTCAAATGAACAACCAGAAAACTGGAAGTGGAGCTGTGGCTCAAGTGGTAAAGTGCTAGCCTGGAGCACAAAATTCTCAGGGACAGTACCCAGACCCTCAGTTCAAGCCCTAGCACCTATGTGCATGTATGAGTATGTGTGCGTGCATGCACACACGCACATGCACACACATACAAACCTACAGAGAAGGTTCAATCCAACCACATCATTTGTGGGTGAGCCCCAGTGTTGAAGGGACTATGCTGTGTGACAGATCAGTAGTTCAATGCCTAAGACCTTGTGCCAGACTTGGCCAACAGGGCTTCTAAGAGGGCCTGGGCAATACTGGGACACCAGTATTGTAACAGCAAGCTGTTACACAGAGGATTTACCAAGGCTTGATAGTCCAGGCCAGAGTGGCCACCTGAGCGGCAGGGAAGGGACCCTCCAGGGGGGAGGGTATCTGCCGGCAGGTCCTTGTCCATGAAAACCCTACAGTTTCTTTTGTTTTCCTTCCTTTCTTCTCCCTTCCTTCCTTCCTTCCTTTTTTTTTTTTTTTTGCCTGTCCTAGGGCTTGAACTGAGGGTCTGGGCACTGTCCCTGAGCTTCTTTTGCTCAGGCTAGCACTCTACCACTTGAGCCACAGTGCCATTCTGGCTTTATCTGTTTAGGTGGTACTGAGGAATTGAACCCAGGGCTTCATGCATGCTAGACAAGCACTCTACCACTAAGCCACATTCCCAGTCCAACCCCACAGTTTTCTAGAACTGAGATCATACAATGCAGTGGTCCCAAACAAAGAGGGCTTTTGTTTCCTATAGCTTATGTCACCCTGAATCTGGAGAACAGCTGTGCCTAGTGATGCTTCCTGCAGAGAGGAAAATGTTCTCTTTTGCACTATCCAATATGGGGCCACAGCCCCAGGTAGTTGGGGAGAACTTGAAAAGGGGCAGGTGTGATAGGAGGAAGATTTTATTTCATTCTAATCTGGGTGTTGTGGTATACTCTTGTAACCCCAGCATTTTGGAAAGCTGAGGCAATGTCAGCAAGACCCTGACCCCAACCCCCACCAAAACAAAAAACAAAAACAGCATGCCAGGCACCAGTGGCTTATGACTGTCATCCTAGACCCTCAGAAGGCTGAGACCCAGACAATAACCATTTGAAACCAGCTTGGACTAAAACATATTCAAGACGCCATCTTCAATTAACCAACAAAAATCTGGGCTGGTAGAGTACAGGTAGAGTACCAGCTATGAGCAAGCAAGTTGAGCAAGTGCAAGGCCCCTGAGTTTAAGGTCTGTATCAAGAACAAAAAACAGGGCTGGGAAGGTGGCTCAGTGGTAGAGTGCTTGCCTTGCATTCATGAGGCCCTGGGTTTGATTCCTCAGCACCACATAAGCAGAAAAAAAAAGCCGGAAGTGGTACTGTGGCTCAAGTGGTGGAGTGCTAGCCTTGAGCTGAAGGGCTGAGGGACCACGCCCAGGCCCAGAGTTCAGGCCCCACGATCGGACAAAAAAAAAAAAGAACAAAAACCAACACACACACACACACACACACGCACACCAACACCCAAGACAAACGCTAGCAAAGTACTTCTCCAGAGTGAGGTCACCCTGTGACATGAATGCTGAATTTTGCTCATTCTTTGTTTCTCTGTCCCCAAGATGAGCAAGCTGATGACCATGCTGCACAGCATGTCCCCCCCCCATTTTGTCTGTTGTGTCATCCCCAATGAATTCAAGCAGTCAGGTGTGTTATGGGGCTCATCCCAGGGTTCACTCTGCCCTTCCCTGCCCTGCCCAAACTGGTGATGACAGACAAGGTATCTGCCACAGCAGGCCCCCACGGACCATATCCACTGACATCCCACTCAAACCACAGGGAAGCTGGGGCCCCGCAGGACGAGTGCAGGCCCAGGCCAGGCTGCAGGCTGGGCGCTCAGCCAGTGTTCTCTCCCAGCAGGTGTGGTGGAGGCCCACCTCATCCTGTACCAGCTGGTGCGCAATGGCATTCTAGAGGGCATCCAAATTTGCAGGAAAGGCTTCCCCAACAGACTGCAGTATCCCAAGTTCAAACAGAGGTGAGTGGTGTCTCTGTGAACCCCTGCTTAGGGGGCTGTTGTCCAGGCACTGACAGTGGATCAGTAGTCACTCAGACACCCCCCCCACACACAAGGGTCTCATGCTTTTGCCTGAGTCAGCCTAAGTCTCAAAATAGGCCTAAGCATCAGTCTTTCTACCTCTGCCTCCTACACAGTTGGGAATTACATGCATGTGCCATCAAGCCTGGCCTACTCGCACATGAAATTACTAGAAAGCTGGGCATGCTGGCACACATCCCAGCACTTGGAATTCTAAAAGACTTGTGAGTTCCAGGTCAGCCTGAGTTACATAGTGATACCTTGTCTCAAGTAAAAAAAAAAAATCAAAAACCAAAATGGGGGGCTGATGGAGTGCATCAAGTAATAAAGCACCTAGGCCCTGAGTTCAAAGAAAAAGAAAGAAAGAAAACTAGAAAAGAGGCTTAAGACCCTTCAAACCTCAGTACCACCAAAAATGGAAAACACCAGTGCCCAGTGGTACATACCTATAATCCCAGCTAAGAGGTAGAGATAGGAGGATCATGGTCTGAGGTAGGCCCTTAGCAAAAGCATGAGATCCTACCTTTAAAACAATCTATAGCTATAAGCAAAAAAGCTACACAAGGGTATGAGGCCTAGAGTTCAAGCCCCAGTACTGGCATGCACACAGAACAGCAATGGACCCTTAGATGGGTATGTTCAAGTGTAACCCCTCCCAAGTGGGAACAAAACAAAAACAATCTAAAAGCAAAAGGACTGGGGGCATGGCTGAAGTGGTAAGAGTGCTTGCTTAGCAAGTATGCCCCCCCTCCAAGTCACTAAAACTCACCTTGTCCAAGCCCTGCCTCCTCATGGAAGATTTACAGTCACCAACAGGGCTGCCCACAGATCAACAAAGTCCTGTCCCCTTCTGTACTCCTGGAACCCCATCCTATACCAACACTCACTCCCAAGCTATAGCCTGTGCCCCAAGACCTTGGGTACCAGTGGCTCAGGTTGAAGCCATGGCCTGGTGCATGCGCAGATCAGCAGATGAGGCTGTGGATGCGCCAGGCATGCAGCCTGCCTGTAACCACGGTCACTCATCTCTGTCTTGCCAGGTACCAAGTGCTGAGCCCCAACATGATTCCCCAGGGCTTTGTAGACAACAAGACCTCAGAGCTGCTGCTCGCTGGCATCCTTCTGGATGCCAACGAATACATACCAAGGTGGGAGCTTCTGTCCCTTCCCTCTTCCCTGGACTGATTCCAGCTCAGCCACTGAGCGTGTTGCCACTGCTGAGTCTCAGGTTTAGCTTCTTGAAAACCAAGGCCAATCTCAAAAATATAGCTAACGCAAAAGGAAAGAAAGGAAGGAAGGAAGGAAGGAAGGAAGGAAGGAAGGAAGGAAGGAAGGAAG
>NW_012267284.1:6562581-6581437 GCF_000151885.1 Dipodomys ordii
AGGAAGGAAGGAAGGAAGGAAGGAAGGAAGGAAGGAAGGAAGGCAGGCAGGCAGACAGGCAGGCCAGAGGGCATAACTCAAGTGAAAAAGGACCTGCCTAGCAAATGAGTTCAAACTCTAGTCTCCTCTACACCCTGAAGGAAAAGGTGCAAGCACTGCGGGTGTCACTCAGTGCTAGAACCCTAGCCTAGCATACCCAAGGGCTTTGATTTGATCCCAGGACAGAGAGGGCAAAAAAAGTTTTAAAGAATGGATCAGAGTTGAGGTCCCAGATTGGACTGGGCCTAGCTGCATGTGTGGGTGATAAAACCCCATAATCCCAGCTCACCCCAACAGCATGTCCGAGTTTTGAGCTGGCAGTGAATCAGGGCTGACTCACAGCAGCCTCCTGATCCTGACTCATGGGACTCAGGCCACCCAGGGTCTAACCCACTTCCTGGGCCCTCCAGGAAAAAAAGGAGAGAATCAGGAGGCCCAGCTCGGCCAGAGGTGCAACCTATGTACCCCAACACAACATCTGGGAGACAGGAGACAAGCAATCTTGCTTGCCCCTCCAAGTCTCGTTAGTCAAGTGGTAGAGCACCTGCCTCCCCCAGTATCAACCAAATATGTGTGTAGCTGCATTAACTTACAGGGACCCTTGAGCTTTTGAACACTTGATCAAAAATAAAACGAGGGTAGATATTAACATACCCCTTCTCTCCTTTAGCACCCACTTTTTTTTGTCAGTCATGGGGCTTGAATTTAGGGCCTGGGTGCTGTCCTTGAGCTCTTTTTGGTCAAGGCTAGCACTCTACCACTTTGAGCCTCAGCTCCACTTGCAGTTTTCTGGTTACACCTCCACACCCTCCCATCCCCACCCCGCACCTTTGACAGATGTGAATCTTAAGGAAGACTGGAGAAGAGTGAAGGTAGCCTGCCAGTGTCACAAACCTGTCAGATGACCTGGGTGTTCACAGCTCCACAATCAGACACAACCATTGCCTGGGCAAATGGACTGTCTCTACCTGGCATTTAAGTGTTGCACTGATACTCTTCATGAGTGACGGCTCTAGCCCAGAGTTTTGCTGGTTATTCTGCAGAGTCTGTTGGACTTTTCTGCCCAGGCTGGCCTTGAACTGTGATCCTCTAGATCTTAGCCATCTGACTAGCTACAGTTACAGGCGGCGTAAGCCAGCAGGGCCTGGTTCCTGTGTGTTTTTAATCAAGTTCATTTATATAACATTTATTTCTGAATTCCTGGCTGTTGCTGTGCCTCACTTTCCCCATCTATGCTGCCTTAAGGATTAGGACAATCTGGCAGCAGGAGCTGAACAAAGAATAGGATGGTTCTGCCTGACAACTGTGTCCTTTTCCTGGCTGTCATCTCTTATAAGCCATCTCTCCCCCCACCACACACACACACACACACACACACACACACACACACACACACACACACACACACTAATACCAGCCTCGTTGCCAATTAGGGTTTTTTGGGGGGATTTTGTCAGTGATGGGGCTTGAACTCTGGGTCTGGCTGTCCCTCAGCTCTTCAGCTCAAGGCTAGTACTCTACCACTTTGAGCCATACTGCCACTTCCAGTTTTCTGGTGGTTAATTGGAGATTAGACTTTCCTGCCCAGGCTGGCTTTGAACTAGCTAGGATTACAGGTGTGAGCCAACTGCACCTGGTATCAATTAGTTTTGAAATACGAAGAAACACTTTATGGCCCTTCTACCTTGTGATGCTAATTTTGTGAGGACTTGGATTTTTGGGGGGAGGGGATAGCTGAATAAAGAAAAAAATTAAGCCAACTCACTGCCCACCTGTAATTCTAGCTACTCAGGAGGCTGAGATCTGAGGCTCACAGTTCAAAGCCAGCCCAGGCAGGAAAAGTCCACAAGACTCCTATTTCCAACTAACTAACCAAAAGCCAGAAGCAGAACTGTGACCATGTGCATGCAAAATACTTGATCATCTCTTTTATGCTAAATAGTCTGCTATAGTCTGAAATCCAAAAAATTAATAAGACATGGTCCCTTAGTTTCTCTTTTTAAGATACCACAAAATGTACAAGTGAAAACAACGCTGCCAAGCACTAGTGACTCACACCTGTAATCCTAGTTACTCAGAAGCCTGAGATGTGAAGATTGCAGTTCAAAGCCAGCCTGGGTAGGAAAGTCCCTGAGACTCTTACCTCCAATTAATCACCAAAAAGCCAGAAGTGGAGTTGTATGTGGCTCAAGTAGTAGAGCACTAGCCATGAGTGGATAAGAAGAGCTCAAGGACAGTACTCAGGTCCTGAGTTCAAGCCTCCTCAGGACAGGCATACATAAAAAAAGGCAAAATCCCTTTCCTGTACTTGAAGACAAGGAAGTTAGCATATAGGGTGAATAACGAACTCTATTACATGCCAGAGCATGGCATGGTGGGATGCGGGCTCTCATGCTGTGGCTGAGGAACAGATGACATTTATGAGCAGCTAAGTCATATTCCAAGATTCTTCTCTGTGGCACATGACAGCAATTTGCCATCACTGCCACTGTATTGTGATGTCCGTCATGACCTGACACCTTTACCCTTTCTCTTGTCTATGGTCACTTGGATTGCTTCCTCATCCTGACTCCTCTTCTCTCTCCTTTTTCAAATTTTCTCTTTTTCCATGTAGTCAGCAACAATGCTGCCATGTGCACATTTCTTTCCCCTGGTCCCATATAGGAGTTTTTTTGTTTGTTTGTTTGGTTTTTTGTTTTTGCCAGTCATAGGGCCTGAACTCTGGGCCTGGGCACTGTCCCTCAGCTCTTCAGCTCAAGGCTAGCACTTTACCACTTGAGCCACAGTGCCACTTCCAGCTTTTTCTGCTTATGTGGTACTGAGGAATCAAACCCAGGGCCTCATGCATGCAAGGCAAGCACTCTACCACTGAGCCACCTTCCCAGCCCCATATAGGAGTTTTTCTACAACAAAGTTTTCAAGTTTTCTCATTTGGGGATGGGGAGGGAGCAGTTTTTTAAAAAAATACCAAATCCTGCTCTGGGTGTTGGTGGCTCATACCTGTAATCCTAGTTACTCAGGTGGCTGAGATCTAAGGATCACAGTTTGGGCAGGAAAGTCTGTGAGATTCTTATCTCTAATTAATTGTCAAAAAGAGGGAAGTAGTGGTAAAACATAGTCTTGAGCAAAAAAGCTCAGGGATGGTGCCCAGACCCTGAGTTCAAGTCTCAGGACTAGAAAAATACACACGCACATATATGTGTACATATATATATATATATATATATATATAATGCTGTATATTATATAATATAATCCAGAAGTTCTATTTGTGCCCAGGCATTACTGGGTATCTTCCAAACCTCCAGGCGGTTTGATAGGCAGCCATGGTTGGGATACTTCCAAGGAACCAGGCTAACATCCCACCTGCTACAGGAATACCAGAATGCTTTTCAAAATTCTTCTATCAATTCACTCACCCTAGATGGACACCTTTGCCAGCTCTTGTTTCACTAGGAGTCCTCTTATGAGGGAGGGCCTCCTTCAACTTGCTAGGTAAATATTCTACCACTTAAATTATATCCCCATATTTCTTTGCTTTTAGTTTGTTTTACAGGTAGGGTCTTGCATTTTTTTTTTGTGGGCCATGGGGCCTGATCTCTGGGCCTGGGTGCTGTCCTTCAGCTCTTCAGCTCAAGGCTAGCACTCTACCACTTGAGCCACAGTGCCACTTCTGACTTTTTCTGCTTATATGGTACTGAGGAATGGAACCCAGGGCCTCATGCATGCAAGGCAAGCACACTACCACTGAGCCACCTTCCCAACCCCAGGTCTTGCACTTTTGCCAGGGTGGCCTCAAATTGATCCTCCTTCTTCTGCCTTCTGCATAACTGACTACAGTCATGTACCATCAGAAGTCTTATTATGCCGGAGGG
Source organism: Dipodomys ordii (assembly GCF_000151885.1). NCBI lineage: Eukaryota > Metazoa > Chordata > Mammalia > Rodentia > Heteromyidae > Dipodomys > Dipodomys ordii. Next base: position 6,566,496 of record NW_012267284.1, read on the forward strand.
AGGGCTGCAGGCACTCACCATAGTATATAATGTTCCACCATGTCATCCTTTGTTGAAGCCCTTGTGCATTGGTCTACCCTATCATCCCTAGCAACCCGCTAAGACAGGAAGCAACACCCTGCCCCCCACCCAGATGAGGAACTGAGGCCTTGAGAGGTGACAAGGTAGGTCCAAGATGACCCAGCTTCGAGGTGCAAAGCCAGGACGTGCAGCTCAGCCAACTCTTGAGGATCCAAGGGTCTGATAGGCCAGAGAAAGTACATATAGAAGTTGTGGGGAACCTGCAGGTGGAGGTGTGCAGGCGGGGCCAGCTGGGGTCTTAACTTTGTGTGTCTGTACGTGTCCGTCCTAGGGCTTGAACTCAGGGCCTGAGCGCTGTCCTTGAGCTTTATTGCTCAAAGCTGGTGCCCTGTCACTCATGCCACAACTCCAGGCTTTTTGCTGGGAGGTAAAAGAGTCTCACGGATTTTCCTGCCCTGGCTAAGCTTCGAGCCACAATCCTCAAATCTCAGCTTCCTGAGTAGCTGCAACCAGGAGTGAAGCACAGGACTCGCCTGGGATCTTTCTTCACATGGTCCCCAGCACATCCGGGTCTTCCTGAGAACTGACCTGAGGTGGCCTCCCCGCGGCCTGGCTTCCGCTCAGATCGTGACTCTTCCCCAGGTGTTCTCCTGGGCGGGCATCCTGGCCAAGTTCAAGGACATGACGGATGAGCGTCTGGTCAAGATTATGGTTTCAGTGCCGGGGCTTCCTCAGGAGAGTGGAATTCAAGACCATGCTGGAACAAAGGGGACATTTGCAGGCATTTTCCCTCCTAGGGTAGGAACGCGAAGCATGCAGGGACGCACGCACGCGTGTACGTGCGCATGCGCCCTCACAGGAACACATGGGCCCTCACAGGAACGCACACACGCACGCGCATTTATGCACATACGCATGCGCACGAACAAATGGTACTAATAGTACTCGGCGCCTTTCCCCGGATCCCGCGGGGAGGAGTTGTAGATAGCTAATGCCTTCTGCAGAGGCCAGGAATGCCATTTGGAGTTTGGCTTAGTCTCCTGCAGCTTGCCATCACTACTCACTGCACGTTGAGTGGCTTCAGACTGTAAGACTGTATCCAGGTGTGGTGATACACACGTGTAATCTCAGAGACCTTGGGAGGCAGAGGCAGGAGGAGGATGGAGAGAGTTAAGAGGCCAGATCGGGTAAAATAAAAGGGGTGGAGGCATGGCACAAGTGGTAGAGTGCCTACCTAGCATGCAGGAGGTCTTGAGTTCGATCCTTAGTACTACAAAACTGGAATTGATGCTCTCAAAATTCTGGAGGCCCCATGTCCAAGGTCAAAGTGAGTGGACATGGCCATACCTCCCTCTGAAGCCAGGAAAGACAGAGCTTTTCTTGTCTCTTCCAGAGTTCACTGGTCCCCCCCTCCCTTCCATCTTCATGTGACATTCTCCTGTGGGGATGTGCCACCATCATCTCTCTTGCATCAATCATAATCCCATAGCATGGTGTCACATTTGCTCAGGCTAGGTTTTAAGACACCAGCCTATCTTTTGAAAGGGACCCAATTCAACCCCTAACAGGGACCCACTGATACAACTCCTCCCTTTAAAGGTATGAGTCAGGGGCTGGGAAGGTGGCTCAGTGGTAGAGTGCTTGCCTTTCATGCATGAGGCCCTGGGTTCGATTCCTCAGCACCACATAAGCAAAAAGAAAAAAGCCGGAAGTGGCGCTGTGGCTCAAATGGTAGAGTGCTAGCCTTGGGCTGAAGAGCTGAGGGACAGTGCCCAGGCCCAGAGTTCAGGCCCCACGACTGGACCAAAAAAAAAAAAAAACCAAAAAAAAAAATAAAGGTACGAGTCATTTACATGGCTTTACCCTTATTCCAGTCCTGTGATGGCACAAGGAAAGGCAGTGTGGTAAGACTAGTACCCCATTTTACAGATGTGGAAACAAAAATGTGGAAGGTTTAAGGGACTGGGTCAAGTTCATGCAGTGTCAGGATTAGAACCAAGGAACTGACCTCCCAAAGTGACCCTAGCAATTGTATTTTTCAATCATTTTTCTTAAGTTACTTGATGGAAACAGACATATCATGTGCCTGTATTCCCAGTGGAGAGTCAGGAGGAGGGTTGCAGTTTGATCCAGCCCAGGCCAAAGTTATATGAGACCTTATCACAACAAATTGGGTGTGGTGGTATGCCTGTGATCCCAGCTACAGGAGTGGCATTAGGATTGAGGACTGAGATCCAAGGGAAGACTGAGGAAAAAATTAAATACCTGAAAAATAAAGCAAAAACAAAACCAAAAAAGTGGGGGTCCAAGTTACAAGGCCCTGAGTTCAAATCCTAGTATTGCCAAATAACTAAGAACTTGCTAGATCCATCCAGCACAGGTGGCCTATGGTTGATGCTGGCTCTTGGTGATCATAATATTAATCATGAATTAGTCACCTGCTAGCAGACCTTCTTCCACCCAGAGGGAGGGGCACCAGCTAGCCTTCTGGGTGAAAGAAGCCTTCAGCAAATACCAGCCCAGTCCATGAAGCCACAGGGAACAGTGAAAGGGCGGGTTTCAGAAACCACACATTGATGAGACTTGGAGACTGGTGATTTGTGGTGAGGGAGCTGACGGAGGAAAAACACTGGAGTAAATGTGTCTCCGCTTTGTGCTGTCTGGGAGGGAGAAACTCTATCAGTTTCCATTTCCTCCCTTTTATTGATGGTACTGAGACTGAACTCAGGGCCTTGTTCTTGCTAGGCTGGTACTCTACCACTTGAGCCGTGCCTCAGCACAATTTGCTTTTCCATTTTTTTTTCAGATTGGGTCTTTTTTTTCCCTGTCATTAGCATGTGAACTCAGGGCCTCACATTCTTCCTTAGCTTTTTTGTTGTTGTTGTTGTTGGTTGGTTGGTTCTCTACCATTTGAGCCACACCTCCACTTCTAACGTTTTGCTGGTTCACTGAAGGTGAGAGTCTCTCATATTTGTCTGCCCAGATTGGCTTTGAACTGCAGTCCTTACTAGCTAGGATTACAGGTATGAGCCATCCCTATCTAGCTCAGCTAGGATCTTATACGAACTTTACACCAACAGCCTCAGATCATGATTGTCCTACCTCTGCCTCCCAAGTAGCTTGGATTTCAGGCGTGAGTCACCATGCCTGACTCCCTTAATCAGCCACAGCACTCTGATTCCAGTCTGCCTCTCCCTGTCCCAGACATCATAAGCTATGCTAGGGCTTAGGAAGCACTTTTGTGTCTAGACAACATAGGTTTGTGCGCTTCTTTTCCCCTTTCCTTCCCCAAATCCTTTCCCTTAGGGAGGCCAGGACCTGACACCTGCTTCCTCCTCCCTCCCCCTACCCCAATTATTTTTACAGACTAGGCCTGAAAGTCATTCAGAAGAATGTGTGAAAGTTCCTGCAGCTCTGCTTATGGGGCTGGTAGGGACTCTACAATAAAGTGAGGGTCAGAGGCCAGGCCCGGTGAGCCAGTATGGCTGGGGTGAGCTGCAGGAGGCTCAGCTCTGGGGAGGGGGCCCTTTGGGGTGGGAGGTTACAGGCATAGGAATGTTGGAGACAAGGCAGTCTAGCCACCTTGATGACAGGCTAATTTCCTCCCACAGAAACATCACGGTATGGCTAGGCACCCAGTGGCTCATGCCTGTAATCTGAGCTACTCAGGAGGCTGAGATCTGAGGATCTCAGATAAAGAATGAGTCAGTCCCAAGAACAAATGAGCTTCCTCTATGAGCACTTGGGGTGCTGTGTAGCAAGAAACTGGGACTGCCAGCATCTGTGGAGAGAGACTGCACCTGCAGAGCCAATGCAACCACAATGTGGTCTGAGGTCAATTCTGAGGCAGGTACACCACAGCTCAATGCCTTTTGCCCCCGCAACTGACCCCTCCTAACACTGTGGTGTCACTCATCATCCAGGTCAAACCATTCCTAACGTGGCTCAACAAGAGGAGAGATGAAGGCCAAGGAGGAGGAGCTGAGGAATGCTGTGGCCAAGACCCAGGAACTGGTAAACAAGGTGAAAGATTTGGAGAAGACAGCAATGCTGAGCCAGGAGAAGAAGGCTCTCATTATCTAACTGCAGGCCATATGCGGGGGCCCGAGGAGAAGGGTAGGGACTAGGGTGGCCTTGGGAGCAGCTGAGGCCTCTGGGCTGTTTCAGTTGGAACCAGAGAGGGAGAGAAAGTAGCCTCTTGAGTCACAGCTTCACTTCTGGCTTTTTGCTGGTTCATGGAAGAGTCTCCCAGACTTTCTTGCCCAGGCTGGTTTTGAACTGCGATCCTCCTGAGTGGCTAGGATTCCATACATCACCACTGGTGCCTGGCTTTGCTTCTGCCTTTGACTAAGGCTCTTCCTTACAACAGGAACAGAGAACTTGAGGGACACAAAGGAGCGGCTGACACAGATGATGCAAACCAAGATGGATCTGGAAAGCCAGATCTCCGGCATGTGGGAGTGGCTGGAGGAAGAGGAAGGTACAATGTTCAGACAGAGGAAGGGGAGCTGAGCCATCTGAAGTGGACCTGGAGTGTCGCTACCGCCTCGACCAGCAAGGAAGACGCCACACCGAACTCTTCTCTCTGCAGTTTATTCAGGACCTTTGAGCAATCTTCTGACCCCCAACCCCGGGGAGAATTCCCCACAGCCTTAAGTACCCGCTGGGTAGCCAACCCTGATACGCCACGTGGGAACCACCAATAGGTTCAGGTGAGCGGAAGCAAGCCAGATTCTTTGCCTTAGCCATATAAGGAGTTGTTTACCACAGAGAGCACCCGCCATCGGGAAGGCGGAGGGCGGAAGCCGGCACCATCTTCCAGGTGTGGCCTCTCGCAGCTCCCTACACTGGAGGGCCTGGAGACCATGCTGGCCAAGACGGAGAAGATGAAGCAGGTGCACAGCCTGCTCACCAGCAGGACCATGCCATGATCCCCTCAGTGTACCCAGTGGCCGGCCATGGAGGATGTCTGAGCTCCCATCAACCCAACCCAAGTTCATATAGCACCTCAGCTTCCCCAGACACATTCTGAATGCTCAGTGCTCACTTCTGTTAAGTGCTTCCGTATTGGACTGTACAGAGAATGTGCCCGTTGTTGTTCTACAGGACTGGAGCTGGGCATGGTGGCGGTTGCCTATAATCCCAGCCACCCAGGAGGTAGAAATAGGAAGATCAAGATCTAAGGAGACCCTGTCTGACAAGCAAACTAAAAGGACTGGGTACATGGCTGAGTTAGAAGAGCACTTGCCTAGCAAGTACAAGGCTGTGAGTACAAACCTCATTACCACCCAAAAAAGAATTTTAAAAATCATATGAAGTTCTTTGGGACCAAGGGGACTGGAGATATTCTCATCCCAGAGAGAGGAGTCTCCTTTGGAGTTGATAGATTTTTTTTGGGGGGGGGGGCGCTAATCGGTTGTGGGGCTTCAACCCTGGGTCTGGGTGCTGTCTCTGAGCTCTTCAGCTCAAGGTGAGCACTCTACCTGTTGAGCCACAGCACGATTTCCGGTTTTCTGGTGGTTAATTGGAGATAAGAGTCTCATGGGCTTTCCTGCTGAGGCAGACTTTAAACCATAGTCCTCAGCTCTCAGCCTCCTGAGTAGATGGGATTATAGGCAGGAGCCACCAGTGTCAGGTGGATTTCTTTTCTTTCTTTTTTTCCAATTTTTTTATTGTGATTAAGTGGTTGCATCATTTCCTAAATTTCACACTATTGTGGGATGGTGATGCTTAGTTAAAGTCACAAACACATTCTAACTTTCATGGAGCAAAATATCATGGTCTATAACATTTATGAGTTCTATGAGCTTTGCAATACAGTTATTTCTTCCACATTGGGTGATATGTACATTTCTTTTGTTTTGCATAGCATCAGCTGTTCCCTCTTTCCCGCTCGTTCCCTCCCTCCCATCACTGCTTAGTTCATTTTGGTCAATGTCCAGTGCAGCTGATAGGTCTCACTGTTGTATGTTTTTCCCTGATTCCCTCTAGTTCTGTGTCATCCTCCTGGTTTCCCTCCGGTGTGCACATATATACCATACATGTGATCAGCAGCATGGGGTTATTTAGTAGTGATTCAACCAAATGAGTGGAAGTCCTTTGTTTCTTAAGTCCTGTTAATTTTGTCGGACCACCTAACATTTTGGATTTAACATCCACTTATCAGGGAGACCATGTGCCTTTTGTCTCTTTGCTCTTGGCTTACCTCACTCAATTTCTTCTAGCTCCATCCATTTCGCTGCAAATGCAATTATTTTGTGCTTTCTAAGGATAGATACCACAATTTTTGGATCCATTCATCTGTCGTGGGGCATCTGGGTTGTTTCCATATCCTGGCTATTGTGAACAGTGCTGCAATAAACATGGAGGTACGTGTGTCCTTGTATACTGGTTCCTGTTGTTCAGGATAGATGCCTAGAAGTGGTATGACTGGGTCATAAGGGAGGTCAATATTTAGCTTTCTGAGGACCCTCCAGACTGCTTTCCAAAGTGGTTGTATAAGTGTACATTCCCACCAGCAGTGTAATAGGGTTCTTCTTTCTCCACATCCCTCTAGCATTTGTCCTTGGCTGACTTTAAGATGTGGGCCATTCTGACTGGGGTAAAGTGTTATCTCAGGGTTGTCTTTAGTTGCATTTCCTTCACAACCAGGGATGGTGAACATTTCCTCATGTGTTTCTTTGCGATTTTTATCTCTTCTTCTGAGAAGTCTCTCTTAATTCCCTTGCCCATTTAGTAGTTGGTTTGTTAGGTTTGGGAGAGATTAGTTTCTTGAGTTCCCTGTATATACTGGATATCAACCCCTTGTCTGATGTACTGCTGCTAACTGTTTTTCCCCAGTTAGTTGGTTGTCTTTCTAGCTTGGTTGCTATAGCTTTAGCTGTGCAGAAGCTTTTTATTTTAAGGTAGTCCCATTTGTCGAGTCTCTTTTCAATTTGTTGTGACCCTGAGACTCTGTGCAGGAAGTTCCTGCCTGTGCCTATAAATTCAAGTGTCTCTCCTACTCTGTCCTGCAGTAGTTTCAGAGATTCAGGTTTAATGTTAAGGTCTTTAATCCATGTTGAGTTGATGTTGGTGCATAGTGATAGGCTGGGGTCCACTTTTAGTTTTCTGCATGTGGCCACCCAGTTTTCCCAGCACCAGTGGTTGAAGAGGCTGTGTTTCTTCCACTGTATGTCTTTGACTCCTTTGTCAAATATCAGCTGACTGTAGGTGTGTGGTTTTATTTATGGGTCTTCTATTCTATTCCATTGGTCTTCAGGTCTTTTTTTGTGCCAGTACCATGTTGTCTTTGTTATTATGTCTCTATAGTAGAGTTTGAAGTTTGGCATTGAGATCCCTCCTATGTTGTCTTTTTTGCCTAGAGTTGTTCCATATGAATTTTTGGACTGTTTTCTGTATTTCAGAAATGTACGTCATTGGGATTTTAATAGGAATTGCATTGAATTTGTATATTAATTTAGGCAGTATTGCCATTTTCACTATAGTAAGTCTGCCTATCCAAGAGGATGGAAGGTCTTTCCATTTCCTAGTGTCTTCTGTAATTTCTTTCTTTAAGTTTCTATAGATTTTGTTAAATAGTTCTTTACGTCCTAAATATTTTATTTTTTTTGGGGGGGTTATTGTGAATGGAGTTGCTTCTTTTATTTCCCTTTCTGCTTGTACATTGTCATTGTACAGGAAGGCGACTGATTTTTGTGGGTTGATTTTGTATCCTGCTACTTTGCCAAAGTGATTTATAATTTTTAAGAGTTTGAGGATGGAGTTTTTGTGATCGTGAAAGTATAGTATCATGTCATCTGCAAAAAGGGATTGTTTAACTTCTTCTTTCCCTATGCGGATCCATTTAATGTCTTTTTCTGCATTATTGCCCTGGCTAAGGGTTCCAGGACTATATTGAAGAGGAGTGGAGACAGTGGGCATCCTTGCCTTGTTCCTGATTTTAGGAGAATTGGTTGAAGATTTTCTCCATTAAGTATAATATTGGCTATTGGTCTGTCATATATGGCTTTTATTGTTTTAAGGAATGTTCCTTCTATTCCTATTTTCTCCAGAGCTTTAAACATGAATGAATGTTGTATTTTATCAAAAGCCTTTTCTGAATCTGTGGAGATAATCATGTGGTTCTTGACCTTGGATCTGTTGATGAGTTGGGTTACATTTATTGATTTATGTATGTTAAACCATCCCTGCATCTCTGGGATGGAGCCTACCTGGTCTTAGTGTATGAATTTTTTTTGTGTGTTTCTGGATTCTGTTAGCTAGAATTTTGGTAAGGATCTTTGCATCTGTGTTCATCAAGGAGATTGGTGTGTAATTCTCTTTTTTAGTTGGGTCTTTGCCTGGTTTGGGGATGAGTGTGATATTGGCATCGCAGAATGAGTTTGGGATAGCGCCCTCCTTCTCTGCTTCTCTGAAGAGCTTGAGGAGAATGGGTATTAGTTCTTGTTTAAAGGTCTTATAGAATTCTGCTGTGAATCCATCTGGTCCTGGGCTTTTCCTTGTTGGAAGACTTCTGATTGCTTCCTAGATCTCATTGTAAGATATTGGCTTATTCTATTGATTTACTTCTTCTTTGCTCAGTTTGGGCAACTTGTATTTCTCTAAAAATGCATTCATTTCTGCCAGGTTTTCCTTCTTTAGAGAGTATAACTTTTGAAAATAGTCCTTTATAATTGTTTGGATACCTTGGGTACTTGTTGTGATTCTTCCCGTGGCATCCCTGATCTTGTTAATATGGGTTTCCTCTCTTCTTAATTACTCTTGCCAAAGGTCTATTAATTTTATTTTTTCAAAGAACCAGCTTTTTGTTTTATTAATTTTATTTATAATTTTCTTATTCTCTATCTCATTAATTTCTGCTCTTATCTGGCTATGTCTAGTAACTTTAGGTTCCATTTTTTAGCTGTTTTAATTGCAACATAAGATTATTTACTTGGTCTGTCTCTATTTTCTTGATGTGGGCACTGAGGGTAATAAATTTGCCCCTCAGGATTACTTTTGCTGTGTTCCACAAGTTTCTTTGTGATGTGTCTTCATTTTCACTGAATTGTAGGAACTTTTTAATTTCTTCTCTAATTTCTTCTGTTGCCCAGGTGTTGCTTAGAAATGTGTTGTTCAATTGCCATGTATTTGAGTAATTTCTGAGGTATGCTTTGTTATTGAGAACTAGCTTGATTCCACTGTGTTCAGATAGGATCCAGGGGATTATATCAATCCCCTTGTAGTTGCTTAAGTTCCTTGCATGAACTATGATATGGTCTATTTTGGAGAAAGTTCCATGAGCTGCTGAGAAGAATGTGTACTGTGTTGTTTTAGGGTGAAAAACTTGATAGATGTCAGTTAGTTCCGCTTGAAGTATGGCCTCACTTAATTCGGTAGCTTCTTTGCCAATCCTCTGGTTGGTAGACCTGTCCTTTGGTGAGAGTGGGGTGTTAAAGTTTCCTAGTATTAGAGTATTGGGATCTATTTTATTCTGTAAGTTTGAGAGTATTTGCTTAACATATTTGAGTGCTCCTATGTTTGGGGAATATAAGTTGATGATGGTAATATCCTCCTCTTGGATTGTTCCCTGTATTAATATGTAGTGTCCTTCCTTGTCTTTTTGTATTGATTTTAATGAAAAGTTTATTTTGTCAGATATCAGGATAGCTACTCCTACTTTCTTACTGGGGGCATTTGATTGGTAGATCCTTTTCCAACCCTTCACTCTGAGTTTGTTTGTATGTTTGGCTGAGAGGTGGGTCTCCTGAAGGCAACAGATGGATGGGTCATGTTTTCTGATCCAATCTGCAGTTCTTTTTCTTTTGATTGGTGAATTAAGACCATTAATATTTAGGGATAGTATGGAGAGATGCATTTGGTCCCTGTTATTCCCTGTTTTCCTGTTTTTCTTCTTTCCTTTCTTCCTGTGCTTACTAAGTTAGACTTCTATTAATACTTGTCTGATGCAGGTCCCTGTTCCCTGGTTTCTTTCTTCAGGTTGTGTTCCCCCTCTTAGTATTCTTTGTAATGCTGGCTTATTATTTATGAATTCACTTAGTTTTTCTTTACTATTAAAAATTTTCAGTTCTCCATCGAATGTGAATGCTAGCTTTGCTGGGTATATCAGTCTGAGTTGGCAGTTATTGGTTCTCAGGGCTCGGATGGTACTTTCCCAGGCCTTTCTTGCATTCAATGTCTGTGTGGAAAGATCTGCAGTGATTCTAATTTTTTCCCTGTTGTACTATAGCTCCTTCTTTGTTTTTGCTGCATGCAAGATTGTTTCCTTGTGGTGGTGGGGGTGGGGGGTGGGAGATGGGAAGGGATGAGAAGGGGAAACAAAGGAGGAGGCAACAATGCTTGATAAGAAATGTACTCATTATCTTGCCTACGTAATTGTAACCCCTCTATATGGTATTTTCACACTCACACAAAAAGATTGTTTCCTTATTATTCAGATCTATCATTTTTACTATAATGTGTCTAGAAGTGTTTCTCCTGGGATCCTGCTTGTTAGGTGTTCTATATGCTTCTATTATGTAGGTAAGATTATCTTTTTTGAGATGGGAGAAATTTTCACTGATAATCTTGTTGAATAGGTGTTGCATTTCCTTGCTTTGATATTCCTCATCTTCGTCCACTCCAATTATAGGAAGGTTAAATTTCTTGTCACTTGCCACTTGCTCTTGGATTGCCCTTTGGCATAATTTAAGTGATTTTTCCACATCTGTGATTTTTTGGTCCAGTTGGTGTATTCTGTCTTCTGTATCTGACACTCTATGTTCCATTTCGTTCACTCTGTTAATTGTGGCTTCCATTGTGGTTTGCATGGAGGAAATGGTCTCATTTATTGATTCAATGTTGGGTCTAAAAGTAATAATCTCACCTCTTAGTGAGGTATGTACTACCTCTATTTTTGTACTAATCTTATCTCTTAGTGAGGTGTGTACTACCTCTATTTTTGTACTAATCTCATCTCTTAGTTAGGTGTGTACTGCCGCTATTTTTTCATGCACTTCCTGTTTGAGATCCTGCATCTCTTTCAATATTTTGTCCCTGTGTCCTTTAAATTTCTGGTCTATTTCTCACTTTAGTTCTTGAGTCATTGCCTCCAACATCTCTTGGATGTAGCTTTTGTTTTCCATTCCTGCTTTGCTCCCACTGGGGCTCTCCCCTGGGTGGCTGCTGACTTTTGGGAGTAGCTTGCTATCCTGGGTGTTGATAAACCTTGTAATTTTTCTCTGTGATTTTCGCATGGGGACTCAGGGATTATTGGAGACTAATCTGAAATTTTGTTTTGGTCAATAGGTGTCTGTCTTTGCTTTGTTGCTGTTTCTGGGCTGGTGGAGAGAGTCTGTACCTGGTCTAGGTTCTGTTGGGGGCCGCCCTCCAGCTGCTGGTCTGACCCACATAGCGCTCTCTGCTCTCTGCTGTAGATCACTGGCAGTTCCTGCCTTTAGAAGGGTTGAGTGGTCTAGACTGTTCCTGTTTATTCCTACAGGTGCTCTTGGTGAGATTGAATGTGTTGGATGTACTCTCCCAGTTGCTGGAGTCTGCTATGGGCTCCTGATGTTTTGAGTTTTTTTGTTTTTTTTTTCCCCAGTTGTGGGCCTGAACTCTGGGCCTGGGCGCTGTCCCTCAGCTCTTCAGCTCAAGGCTGGCACCCTACCATTTGAGCCACAGCACCACTTCTGGCCCTTTCTGCTTATGTGGTGATGAAGAATCAGATCCAGGGCCTCATGAACACAAGGCAAGCACTCTACCACTGATCACCTTACCAGCCTGATTCCTGACTATTATCAGGTGCTGGTGGCCTGAGTTGTCCAATTCCCGGCCTGGAATATATGGGTCGGGTTCTGGTGGGGTTTGAGCTTCTGGTTCTCTTGCCCTGGACACCCAGGTCTTTTGCTGTCACAGGAGTGATTCCCAGGGGGTGCAGTTCCCTGTTTCCCCCCTCTGCTGAGGCGTATGCTCAGCTTCTGACTTCAATCTGGAGGACACCTGATCTGCAGGCCTGGCCCTGGTTCCCAGTCCCCAGCCTGGGGCACACCAGTTGGATCTGTGCTGCTGTGTATCCCGCCTGGGTCACAGAGCCTGGAGTACACAGTTCGTTTCTTCCACTGTTGGCTGTTGTGACCCAGGGGCACTGTTGGTTGTTTAAGCTCCCTTCTAGGTGTGCTCTTACTCTAGCCTGACCGGCTGGATGTGCTCCACAGGCTGGTGGAGTTCTGGAACAGTTCCCAGTTTTGGTGGGTCCCCTAGTCCGGGTGTTGGGGTAGGGGTCTGGGCCAAGGTCTGGGGGTTCCCACCAGCTCTGGTCTCCCTTGAGGGATACACTGTCCCCTGAGGGGTACTCACCCTGGAGCTAGTTGTTTCTGTGTGATGTAGGTCGCTGGTTGCTGCTGCAATCAGAGTTCAATTGAGATGGTTGTGAGCTGGGCCTGGAGGTGGTGGCTCTGGGTTTCACCTCTGTCTCTGCCTCTGTAGATGCTGTTAGGATGGGCCTCCAGCCGAGGGGTGGGGGAGGGGTCTCCGTGCAGGTTCTGAGCGCTGGGGTTTGTCTCTGTTTGCGCTCTCTGGATCAGCACCAATATCTTTTTTTTTTTTTTTTGGTCCGGTCATGGGGCCTGAACTCTGGGCTTAGGCGCTGTCCCTCAGCTCTTCAGCTCAAGGCAAGCACTCTACAACTTGAGCCACAGAGCCACTTCCGGCTTTTTTCTTTTTGCTTATGTGGTGCTGAGGAATCGAACCCAGGGCCTCGAGCATGCAAGGCAAGCGCTCTACCACTGAGCCACCTTCCCAGCCCCAGCACCAATATCTTGCAAGTCTTCTGCTCTGGCATTCTGTGGGCAACCCATATAGTTCTGGGGTTTCCGCCTTGGGGCCGAGTGGGTTTGGAGGGATGGAGTCCCTCTGCTCAGAGAGTGAGGGGTGGGAGTGGGATCTTTGTGCAGGCTTCTGGCTCAGAGGTTTCTCTGTTCATTGAGATCAGTGGGTCTGAAACTGATACCTCATGTGTCTTCTGTGCAGATGATCTGCAGATGACACCCTGTGTCTCTGGGGACTCCGGCAGCCCCTGCTGGGCTGGGCTGGCTGCGGCTTGGTGCATTGGCACGCAGCCAGTAAAGGTTGGGGGAGGGGTCTTCACGCTTCTCTGTTCTGAAATTCTTCCTTTTCTTTCTTTTTTTGTTTTTTTCCGCTTCCTGTTTTTCTCGGGGTGTTCGTCTTTTTGCTGTTGTTGGTCTCTTGGGGAAATTAAGTATTGGCATATGAACTCTCTTTTTGGTTGGAGAGAGCTGTGGCGTTTCCCAACTGTCCCGTCGCCATGTTTGTCCCCCCTTCGGATTTTTTTTTCTTAAATAAGCATTTGCTACACCCTCCTCCAGCAGGTTCCTCAGGAGCCCTGACTCTTGATGCCATGAGGTTGGCGGTCTTGCTGGACAAGGCCCAGAATGTGCATCTCTAGGGCACTGCCACACAAGGTCAATGTCCATTGTCTGAGGCTTTGAGCCACCAAGACCTGAGTGGCCACTCCTGCCCACCCCCAGTCCTCTGCCTCAGGCTCCTGGGTGAGTATATCCCGCTGCAAAGACTGCTCCTCACCTTAAGGCCCCATCACTATTTCCACCTCAGGCCCTGAGCCACAAGATGCACACCTTCTTGGGGTACCTGTCCCTTCACAAGGACAAGATCACCAAGGTGAAGAAAGAGAAGAGGGCCTTGGAGGAGCTGCACCAGGTAGGGTCCCCCTGGTAGAGAGGGGGAAAGCAGCACAACATATCCTGGTTTAGCTGGTGACACACACCTGTAATCGCAGCTACTCAGGAGGTGGAGATAAGCGCCAACTAACACTTCACACACCACCCCTCCCCAGCCTGCTGGAGCCAGAGCCAGCACTGCACAGGACTCAGAGACACACAGGTAGGGAGTCTGGAGTGGACAGAGGCCCAAGTGTTGGCTGTTTCTGGAACCATCGCCTTTGGTCTATGACTCCCAAACAAACCTTGAGTCAGAGACGGTACACCACAGCTTGTGAGGCTCTGTCAGGCCACCCGCACACGGTAAGCACAGCTGTGGCCCACGCATCACTTTGCCCTCTGCGCAGCAGATCATGATTGCTAAACTCAGGGCCAACGGCACTGAGTGGAGCTGACTGAGTGCACACATTTTCTGTGCAGTGGATTGGCAGCTTTCTTGTGCTTTGCGACACCTAACCAGCTTGGGACTATTTTAAATGGGGAAAACACCATCAAGAAGTATAGAAAGGCTGGGCACCGGTGGCTCACACCTGTAATCCTAGTTACTCAAGAGGTTGAAAACTGAGGATCACGGTTCAAAGCCAGCCCAGGTAGGAAACTCCATGAGACTCTTATCTTGAATAAACCACTAGAAAACTGGAAGTGGTGCTGTGGCTCAAGCAGTAGAGCACTTGCCTTGAGCTGAAGAGTGCATGGACAGTGCCCAAGCCCAGAGTTCAAGCCCCACAACCGAAAAAAAGAAGTATAGAAGGGCAACATCGTGGCACAAAATGGCATTAAATGACACCAGTTGGTTCACAGAATTGGAGCTGAAACGAGGGCCAGGCACTACCTTGCTCAGCCTCAGCGGGAAATGTGTCCATCTTGGTCTCAAGCTGTGCACACATCCACAAACAACCCCCAGAAGCACACCACAGGCTTCGATTTGGAGGAAAAACAAGCACTGGGGACTGACTGTATTTGAGAATGCCTTTTATATTTTGAAGTCAAAATTCTAAGGGATACAATGCATGATGTAAAAAATTTACCAGTGTAGACAGGAGTGGCGGTGCGCACCTGTAATCCCAGTACTTAGGAGGTGGAAGAAGAAAAGATCATGGTCCAAAGCCAACCTGAGCAGTAGTGTCAGACCCTACCTGACAAATAACCAAAGTGTGGCTCAAGTGGTAAAGGACTTGCCTA
>NW_012267284.1:6581893-6583382 GCF_000151885.1 Dipodomys ordii
ATATATATGTATATATATATAATCCTTCCAGATGCTGGTGGCTCACGCTTATAATCCCACCTATTCAGGAAGCTGAGATCTGAGGATAGCAATTCAAAGCCAGACTAAGTAGGAAAGTCCATGAGACTCTTATTTCCAATTAACCACCAGAAAACTGGAAGTAGCGCAGTGACTCAGTGGTAGAGCCCTAGCCTTGTGCTGAAGAGCTGAGGGAGTGCCCAGATCCCACAACCAAAAACAACAACAAAAAATGTAGCATTTGCTAAACAAAAGGAACATTGCCTTAACGTCCCAAAGAATATAAATAGTTGTTTTACAAGCATGAACACCCCGGGAGGGCATCCAACATGTGGCTGCAGAATTCTTCTTGGAAGCCTAAGGAAGATGACTGCAGTCTAGGCTAGACCTGGCAAAAAAAAAAAGTGAGATCATATCTCAAAATAACCAGGGTGAGGGGCTGAGAATGTGGCTCAGTGGTAGAGTGCTTGCCTTGCATGCCTGAGGCCCTGGGTTCGATTCCTCAGCACCACATAAGCAAAAAGAAAAAAGCTGGAAGTGGAGCTGTGGCTCAAGTGGTAGAACACTAGCCTTGAGCTGAAGAGCTGAGGGACAGCGCCCAGGCCCAGAGTTCAGGCCCCACGACTGGACAACAACAACAACAAAAAATAACCAGGGTGGAAAAAAGGCTCAGTAGTAGAGTGCCTGCCTAGCAAGAGTGAGTCCTGAGTTCAGATTTCTCTCTCTCTCTCTCTCTCACACACACACACACACACACGTACACCCTATCCATAGGACCTCTACTCCTGTGACACCCACAAACCCCCAGGGGCCCCCAGTAGTCCCTTACTGAGCTTAGCATAGGCCCCCAGGACCCAGGACCACACAACTCAGAAGCAATGGAAGAAACCCAAGTGTTCCAAGACACCAGTGGGAGATGAGTATGCATCTTCCCTTCGAGAAAACTCTGGATGACCTGCAAGTAGAGGAGGACTAGGTGAATCACCTGACCAAAAGCAACAGCCAGCTCAGCACCCAGATCCACAAGGTAACGGCTTCCTTCCCCGCCTGACACAGAGGAACCACGCCTGGGCTGCTTCCTGCTTGCCTCAGTTTCCTCAGTCAACTCACCTGTTCTCCATAGCTGGAGGACAATTGGGAGCAGGAAAAGAAAATCCAGGTGGAGAAGGCTCACCTGAATGCCAAGGGCGACTTGAAGATAACCATCAACCTCAACGACCTGGGGCATTCCAAGGCAGACCTCAAGGAGGTGGTATAAAAAAAAAGTATGTCTGCCTGAGTTAGGGCCTGTGATACACGCCTGTAATGCCAGCTACTCAGGAGGCTGAGATCTGAGGACTGAAGTTTGAATTCTTTTTTTTTTTTTTTTTGAGTGTGGTCGTGGGGCCTGAACTCTGGGCCTGGGCGCTGTCCTTCAGCTCAAGGCTAGCACTCTACCAGTTTAAAGTGTATAGTAAATACTTACTGAGAT
>NW_012267284.1:6583447-6616218 GCF_000151885.1 Dipodomys ordii
TTTGGGTCCAGTCGTGGGGCCTGAACTCTGGGCCTGGGCGCTGTCCCTCAGCTCTTCAGCTCAAGGCTAGCACTCTACTACTTGAGCCACAGCGCCACTTCTGGCGTTTTTCTTTTTGCTTATGTGGTGCTGAGGAATCGAACCCAGGGCCTCAGGCATGCGAGGCAAGCGCTCTACCACTGAGCCAACTTCCCAGCCCCTGAAGTTTGAATTCTTATCTCTGATGAAATGCCCCCCAAAGGTGCAAGTAGTGTAACTCAAGTGGTAAAGCAAGTCTTGAGCAAAAGAAACTCAGAGATACCACCCAGGTATACAATATAAACCCCAGGACCAGTGCAAAACTAAGTAAATCATAATACCATAATAAGCAAAATAGATGTGGTGGCTGGGAATATGGCTTAGTGGTAGAGTGCTTGCCTAGCATGCATGAAGCCCTGGGTTCAATTCCTTAGTACCATATAAACAGAAAAAGCCAGAAGTGGTGCTCAGGTGGTAGAGTGCTAGCCTTGGGCGGAAGAAGCTCAGGGACAGTGCCCAGGCCCTGAGTTCAAGCCCCAGGACTGGCAAAAAAATATAGATGTGGTACAAGTGGTTGAGGACTTACCTAACAGACATAGGCCTTGAGCTCAAATCCTAGAACCACAAAAGAAATAGAAAAGGGAAGGGAAGAGGGAAGGAAGGTTGGGAAGGAAAGAGAGGGAAAGAGGAAAGGAGGGAAGGGGGGGGCTGGGAAGGTGGCTCAGTGGTAGAGCGCTTGCCTTGCATGCCTGAGGCCCTGGTTTCGATTCCTCAGCACCACATAAGCAAAAAGAAAAAAGCAGGAAGTGGCACTGTGGCTCAAGTGGTAGAGAGCTAGCCTTGAGCTGAAGAGCTGAGGGACAGCACCCAGACCAAGAGTTCAGGCCCCACAACTGGACCAAAAAAAAACAAAAAAAAAAAGGAGGGAAGGGGGGAAAGGGGGAAGGAAGGAAGGAAGGGAGGGAGGGAGGGAGGGAGGGAGGGGAGGGGACCTGAGTCATTTACAGGTGTCTGGCTGCCTGCTCCATGGCTCTCCAGCTTGGTGGCTCTGTCTCTGGTCTTTTCCTGAGAAGACAACCCTTCTCTTTGCAGGAGGGACATGGAATCAATTCTTTCACCTTGAAATACAAGGATGAGCAGTTTCTGAATTCCATCCTGCAGCGGAAGTTAGAGGAACACCAAGTACATCCCAGACCCAAAAGTCTGAGCCTCCCCTTTGAAACACACTGTCATTCATCCCCCCCCCATTTTAAAGGAGGGGCTCAGACCTTATGATGATTAGGAGGCACTCCACGATCTAACCTCTGCTCTCTGCTGGATTTCATCCTCCACCATCCTCCACCCTATGCCCGGCCCCCTTCTACCGCAGGGTCTTTGCACGTGCCTTGTGTCTCTGTGCTTTTAACACTGGACACCATATACTCCCTTCCCTATGTCTTACTCAAGACTGGATGTGCCCTTACCTGTCTCTGTGTGTGCCAGGCCCAAATCAAAGAGCTAGAGGAAGATCTAGAGAAGCCCAGGAGAGCCAAGGTAAAGGAAATATTTTTACTCCTTCTTGAGTCAAAGGACCCCAATCAATGCTGAGCTCACAGCTAACAGCGGCAGAAACACGCACTGCAGAAGTGAGCGGACAGAGAACCCTTGGCCAGGTGCTGCACCACAGGGCCCCTGAGCCGTGATGAGATGCAAAGATACTTCCTGTGGCCAAATCCAGAGAACGGGTGCTGCCAGGGGCCAAGAGAGAAGAAACACTTGGCCTCAATGATGAATGAATAATGTAAGAGAGGGCACCAGTGGCTCATGCCTGTAATCCCAGCTGCTCAGGAAGCTGAGAGCTGAGGATTGTAGTTCAGAGCCAACCCAGGCAGGAAAGTCCATGAGACTCTTATCTCTAATAAACCAACCTGAAAACCGGAAGTGGTGCTGTGGTTCAACGTGGTAGAGCACTCGCCTTGAGCTGAGAGCTCAGGGACAGTGCCCAGGCTCTGAGTTCAAACCCCATGTGTGACAGTGAGAAAGAGAGAGAGAGAGAGAGAGAGAGAGAAGAGGAGCACTGACTCAAGTGGTAGACTGATGGCCTTGAGCAGGGACATTGCTCAGGCCCTGAGTTCAAGCTCCAGTACTGCTGCAAAAATTAATTAATTTTTTTAAAAGTGCAGACAAGGCCTGAAAGCTGGTGGAAGGTGAGTCACAGACACCTTACTGGATGGGGTTCAGGCCTGCCCCCACCCAGTATGAGTACAGGGGTACAAGGACCCCAAGTACGGTGATGGCTGAGGAAAGGAGCCTTGGGTAGCTCAGATCAGCATCTGCAAATCCCCCCAGGTGGAGAAGCAGTGCAGCGACCTGTCCAGGGACTTGGAGGACCTGAATGACAGGCTGGAGGATGTGGCAGCACCTCGTCAGCCTGCCGCTATCACGGGGGACTGGAGGGGCTCGGGCCCCCAGCCCTGACAATACCCAGCAGAGAGCTGTGGTTTCCAGACCAGCCAGCTGAACTCCATTTTGAATAAAGGCTGGAGGAGAGGGACCTCCCCCGCCCCCACTTCCTGCCCAGCACCCCTGTACAGCCTATGCGTGGAGGCAAAGACTGTGTGTCAAGGGCAGTTGGCTTAAATACAGAAAAGCCTCAGGCATGGCAGGAAGCAGGGCCAAGGCATGAGGGCTGGAGCTGGGAAGGCCTGGGAGAGGAAGGACACACAGACTGGCAGGCAAGGACAGTTGGCACCTGGAAGGGCTGGAGCAGGCTCTGGTGGGGACCTGAGCTTCCCAAGCTCTGGAGCTAGCTGAGAACTATACATTTGTGCTCAGCACCCGGGGCAGCCCAGGCCCCAAGCTGGGGTCTACCCTGGGCATGGAGAGGAAGCTCTCGGTTCAAGGGGCTGCTGCTGCCCACGATCAGAGTGGCAGAAAGCCAGGGAAGTGGACCTCTCCTGGTTAGGGCCCTCTGTGAAATCGAGGTGTGGGTGGTCTTAGTTCCTTCTGGAAGCTGGAGATGGTGGGGTTGACCCAGATCCCCCTCCTAAAAATTCTCTCCTTCACCTGGCCTCCCTGGGGGTCTTCGAGTTCATTTTCCATTTTGTTTTAGTTTTCTTTTTTCTTTCTTTCTTTCCTGCCGTCTTTCTTCCTCCCTTCCTTGTGTCTTTCTCCTTCCTTTCTTCTTTCTTTTTCTTCCTTCCTTTCTACACTGGGAATTGAACTCAGAGCCTCTCCCAAGCACTCTGTCACCATTCAGCCTTTTTTTTTTTTTTTTGCTTTGCTTTTCAAGCAAATCTTGCCTTTTTGCCCAGGGCTGGCTCACCATGGACTGTGATCCTCCTACTTTTGTCTGTCTTGCAGTCGGAATTACAAACATGACCCACTATACCTGGCTTATGGATTGAGATGACAATAACTTTTTTGCTTGGACTGGCCTTAGACTACTGTGCTCCCAATCTTTACCTTTGGGAGGCCAATCTTTACCTGCTGGAATTACAGGTGTGACCCACCACACCTGGCTCCCAGTATGACACCTTCGCTGCCTTTACCAAGCCCCTGTGGTCACATACATTTGCATTCATAGGTGGCCAAAGTTGGGATTTGAATGTGTTGTGGGGTTGGAGGTAGGGTGCAGTTCAATACACAACACATGTCGTACACGTCGAGGCTAAGGACTGGCAATTCTAGGACATTCCTCTGCAGGACGCAGAATACTGTCAGGACCACAGGAGGACAGATGAGCTGTGGCCACCCGCAGGAGGGCAGTGCCAACCTCATCTGTTCTCTCCTCCCCTTCTTCCCCTCCTCTCCCTCCCCTCCTCCCCTTCCTCCTCCGCAGATCAAGCAGAACCACAAGCCAGAGGCAGAGCTGCTGACCTGCAGAGCCAAGCCACAGCCTCCATGCTGTGCAGGAAACACACGGACCCCGTGGCAGAGCTGATGGAGCAGGTGGAGAGCCTGTTCAAGCTGGAGAAGGACTAGCAAGTCATGAAAGCTGAGATGGACGACCTCAATGCCAGAATGGAGGCTGCGCAGAAGTCCAAGGTGAGGGGGCCCCTCCCAGAGCCCGGGGGGTTCCAGCACCAGCCCCCGCACCAGGCCACGTTCCAGACCATGGAGGAGACTGGGACAAACCTGTCCCAGGTCCTCACTGTCCTTGGGGTTCCTCATCTGGAAAATGGAGGGGAAAACAGTAGCACCCACTGCAGAGTTATTGTAAGTCTCCGATTGTCCCTGACCCAGCCCATTGAGCTGGGTTCCTTCTTCCTGGGCAGGTAAACAGTCTGGAAGCTGGAAGAAAGCCTAGCAGAAGCTAACGCCAAGGTGGTGGAGCTGGAGCAAAAACCAGGCAATCAACTCTATCAGGACCCGCCTCCTCCAGGGCCCAAGTGAGCCTGGGGAGCGCCAGGAACCTTGGGAGATGGAGGAACTCCTGTCTCCTCCCCAAGCTTTCTGGTCTGGAAAATTCACACCCAGATTCCTGGCCAGAGGATGGCAGACTGTTCTTCATTTGCGTGTTCCTGTCCCTTCTCTCAGTCCTGACAAAACACAGTCTCCAAACGTTTCTTGCGTATGGGTGCTGGTCCTAGGGCTTGAACTCAGGGCCTGGGCACTGTCCCTGAGTTTCTTTGCTCAAGGCTGGTGTTCTACCACTTGAGCCACAACACTACTTCTGGTCTTTTTGTTGGTTCATTGGAACGAAGAGTCTCATGGATTTTCCTTCTAGGTTGGCTCTGAACCCTGATCCTCTCAGATCTCAGCCTTCTGAGTAGCTAGGATTACAGGCATGAGCCAGTGGCACCTGACTCCAAACATTTTAAAGCTGCACCCCAGATGAATATAAAATGACCATTCATCCATAATTCTATTAATTCATGAATGAGATAACCTGAAAAGACTTCCGTCAAAGAAGACTGGAAAGGCTGAGCTGTATAGATTCCACCAGAAAAGTTCCACTAAAACAACTTTGCTAAATTACCTGCAAACCTCAGGTGTGTCCTTCAAGGCTCTAATATGGTAGCTTTTGGGTTTTGTTTTGTTTCATCCTATCACAAAGAAAATCCTTTGCCTCTCTGTGACTAAATAGTTTGCCATTGATTGATACGCAAGTTCATGTAGCTTTGCAGGAGTACAGCTCTAGTCAGCAGTAAACAGAAAAGCAGACAGAGCATTAGCTCTTCGCTCGCATTAAGTTGCAGGCAACCTGTGGTCTTTTTTCTGCATTTGGAGTACTTTCCTTTTCAGTACTGGAATTTGAATGTGGAGCCTAACACTTGATAGGCAGGCACACTACCATTGAGGCCACAGCCTCAGCCCTTTTTTGCTTTAGTTATTTATTTTTGGGGCTAGGATCTCACAGTTTTGCCCACATCTTGGCCTGTGATCCTCCTACTTATATCTGGCATTATAGGAATGAACCATCATGTCTGGCTTATTGACTGAGATGGGGGGGGAGGCGTGGAAAATCTCACTAATTTCTTTTTAGCCTAGTTTGGCCTCAAACTGACATTCTCCCATCTCTACCTGCCCAGTTCCTGAAATGATAGGCATGAGCCACTATACTTGGCCTCAGACTGCTGCTTAAAGTAGGGTTAAGGAAAGCGAGTCTTCGTGCAATGACTCTCTGACGCATGGAATGGGACCCCAGCAGTCACTCACAGATGACAGAGGAGTGGGTTCTGGGGAGGTGATCCAGACAAAGTACAAATGAGACTCTGTGCTTCACTGGTTTCTCCAAGGTCCTGTGAGAATTAGGAGCTGAGGCTTTGCTGTCTGAGGCCACAGAGTCCACGTGAGCTACCCGGACACTGGCAACCCTGGGCCACACCCCATGCTGAGCCCCCCTCCTTTGGTAGCTGCTGGGTGGTGCAATGGGCTTCCCACTCCAGTTCACTTGGGCAGCCCACCATATTTATGAGATCCTTTCGCAGCAGTGCTCAGGGCTGCTTTGAATTGGGTTGGAGAGCCAGTTTTTCAGCCATATTGCATTGCTTTTCTTTTCACCCAGCTGAAAACAGTGAACTGACCTTCGAGTATGAAGAGTCCCAGAGCCAGCTCCATCAAATCCTGCGGGTGAAACTGTCTCTCACCTCCCAAGTGCATGATTACAAGAAGAGTCCAAGGTTGGTTTGAAGTGGAGCTGTCTCCTAGAGGAGAATAACAGTTTAAGTTGGGCACCATAGCTCACATCTATAATCCCAGCTGCTCAGGAGGCAGAGATCCAGAATATTGAGGTTCCAGAGCAGCCTGGGGAAAAAGTTACTGAGATACCCCCTACCCCCATCTAAACAAATAAGCCAGGTATGGTGTCATGCATGTGTGATCACAGATATCTGTTGGCATAGACAGGAGGAAAATGGTTCAAGGTCAGCCCAGGCAAAAATGAAAGACTTTATCTGAAAAATAACAAAAACAAAAAGGACCAGGATGTGGCTCAAGTCGCAGAGTGCATGCCTAATAAATACAAAGCTCTGAGTTTGAGCCCTGGTTCTGTCAAGGAAAGGAGGGGAGGGAACCAATCATGGACAGATAGCGTGGACTAAAGCACCAGGTGTGAGTATGTCATGTCTCCACTGATGTTCACAGGAGCATGGGGTTGCATACAGCTAGGCAGCAGCCTCAGAGCCAGGGCAGGACGCAGGCCCTCACAGGCTCGTCCCACAGTCCCACCACAGCACAGCTGTCATGAGCCTCACCAACACCAAGCATGACCTGGACCTGCTGAAGGAACAGCTGGAGAAGGAGCAGGGCGGCAAGTCAGAGCTGTGGCGCCTTGTGTCCAGACTCAACACCGAGGTGATCACCTGGGGGACCAAGTATGAGACAGACACCATTCAGAGGACCAAAGGGCTGGAGGAGACCAAGTGAGTGATGGCCTCGAGCTGCAAGAGCCGGAGGCTGAGCAGGAGGTGGTAGTGGTGGCTCTCAGCCTCAGGAGTCACTGCTGACCAGGACCAAGACCAGGAGGAAGCTGTCTGCACTTGCATGTACTGTGCATCCTTGTGTACTGTTCGCTACTGCTCGGGACCAATCCACGCTTGCTCACTGAGATGCAGCAGCTGGATGGATGGATGCATGATGGATGAATGAGAGGATGGGTGGATAAATAGATGATGGATAGATGGAATTATGGGTGGATAGATAGGAAGATGGATGGGTGGGTGGATGGATGGAAGAATGGGTGATGGATAGATGGATAGATGGAAGGCATGGTGGATTAATGGATGATAGACGGACAGATACATTGATGGATGGATGGAAGATGGATGGATGGAATGATAGATGGATGGATGGGAAGATGGATGAATAGATGGATACATTCATGGATAGGATGATAGGTGGATGGGTGGTGGATGGATGGTGGATAGGTGGGAGTATGGATGGATGGTGGATGGATGATTAATACGTGGATGGATATATACTCTTAACCCAGAGCTTGGTGCCATGCCCTGGGCCCCCACCAATGGCAGGCCAGGCCTGTGTACTCCTGTCTCCTTGACAACCAGTCTGGTCCTCATCCATAGGAAGAAGCTGGCGGGTAGGCTCCAGAAAACAGAGGAGGCAGCTGAAACTGCCCAGGCCTGGATTGCGTCCTCTGAGAAAAATAAACAGAGGTTCCAGGCAGAAGCGGAGGACCTCCCCATCCACTTGAAGAAGGTGAGAAGTTGAAAAGCTCACAGCCGTGGTTGGGTGAGACCATCATATGCCTGTGACAAGAGAGTGGGGCACAGGGTTTGTCTTCACGAGTGCACTGGACATATGTGTGTGTGTGTGTCTGTGTGTGTGTGTGTGTGCGTGCGCACACTGCACGTGCGTGCCCACAAAAGAAAGAAGGGGGGAGGGAGGGAGAGAGGGAGAAGGAGGAGAGGGCAGGAAGGAGAAAGAGTTACTGAGGTCTCATTCTTGCTAGCCAAGCACTCTACCACTTCAGCCCTTTTTAGCTTGAGCTATTTTTTTAGATAGGGTTACACACTTTTGCCTAGGCTGCCCTCACACCACGATCCTACCCTCTCCTGAACAGCTGGAATTACAGCTGTGGGCTATCATACTCAGCCCTATTCTGAGATCTTAACACCCATCAAACTACAACCATCATCACAGGACCGGTAGGGGGTTGGTTCCAGGATTCCCCAAGAATCTTCAAATCTGTGGGTACTCAAGTTCCTTATGAAGTGTTTGCATACCCTTTCGTATGTTCTATGTACCCATTTTTGAATGTGCTGGGGTTTGAACTCAGGACCTCAAGTTTACATTGTGAATACTCTTCCACCTGAACCCTGTCTCAGTTCATGCCTTCCCGAATATTCTCTTTTTGGGGGGGGGATCTGGTTGGGGGATCTGGTCGTGGGGCCTGAACTCTGGGCCTGGGCACTGTCCCTCAGCTCTTCAGCTCAAGGCTAGCACTCTACCACTTGAGTCACAGTGCCACTTCCAGCTTTTTTCTTTTTGCTTATGTGGTGCTGAGGAATCGAACCCAGGGCCTCGAGCATGCAAGGCAAGTGCTCTACCACTGAGCCACCTTTCCAGCCCGCCTTTCCGAATATTCTTAATCTGTGGCTGGTTGATTCTATGGCTGGCAGATGCAGAATATGAGGATAAGGAGGAACAGCTGTATTTAAATAGGTCCATGAAGATAAAATGTGTTCCTAGAAAGGTATGTGACAAGTCTTCCCCTTTCCCTCTTGTGTACACAAACCAGGTCTCACCAAGCTGTGTTACTAAGTATGTCTCATTGCATCTATGGTAAAGACTGATTGGTCCAGGGCTGGGGGCGTGGTTCAGTGGTAAGGGCATGGTTCAATGATGTGGGCCTGGTGCTAGAGCACTTGCCTAGCATGACCAAGCAAGGCCCTGGGTTTGATTCTAAGCACCATAAATATATATTTTACAAGGTTTCCTCCTGAGTAGCTAGGTCTTTCTTTTCAGTGGTACCAGGTTTGAACTCAAGAGCCCCACACTTGCTAAGCAGGCAATTTACCATTTGAGCCACACCCCAGCGTCTCTTACTTTTAGTTATGTTTCAGATAGAGTTTTGCTTTTTCCAGGGACTAGCCAAGATCTTCCTACCTCTACCTCCGAAATTACTGGGATTATGAGGCGTGGACTAGAATTTTCTCCAGTGTTGAATGAGGAGTTTGGGTCATGAGAAATGCATGTCACCCAACCTAATTTCCCCATGATGCATTTCTCTAGATGATAACATGTCTTGTTTTCAGACTTGATTTCCTTGTGGTTCTTCCAGCTGCCTCATAACCCTCTGGTGATCATATATGCACTGCTGTGCAAGGTTACATTTTATAAAGTTTGGGGGAGGCAGAACCCCTTGGGTGTCAGGGATTTGTTTGGAACATTCTCATATGATGTGGCTTCTTGGCTGTTTGGCCACTGGACAGAGCCACATTTTCTGACTCAGTTACCTGCGACCTGTCACAGTCAGTATGGGTCCAGGATCCTTCCCATACCGAGGGGAGGGCTGTCTGTTCTCCTGGGAAGCTGTGTGTGTGTTATTGCACACATCTGCCCACAGTATTGGAATGTGAATGCATACTAGGTTGGTGCTCTACCACTTGACCCAGGCTCCTAGCTTTTTCCTGTAGTTGTTTTTCAGGTAGGGTCTTCCTTTTTTTTTGTTTTTTGTCTTGGCCAGCTTCACACCACAATCATCCTACCTATGCTGCTCTCTTAGCTGGGACATTTGTGAGTCACTACTGCCTAGTTTATTGGTTGAGATAGGGTCTTCTAATTGGCCGTCATCAAACCACAGTCCTTCTGATCTCCATCTCCCATGTAACTGGGATTACAAGCATGAGACACAGTGCCCAGCCTAGACATCTTAATTCAGGCTGACAAATCAGTCTGCAAACTCACAGTTTGAAGCCATCCCAGGCAGACAACTCCAAGAGACTCTTCAATTCACAGCAAAAAGTTCAAAGCAGAAGCCGGGAGCTGGTGCCTCACGCCTGTAATCCTAGCTACTCAGGAGGCTGAGATCTGAGGATCGCGGTTCAAAGCCAGCCCTGGCAGGAAAGACCGTGAGACTCCTATCTCCAATAAACCACCAGAAAACCAGAAGTGGCGCTGTAGCTCAAGTGGTAGAGCGCTTGCCTTGAGCTGAAGAGCTGAGGGACAGCGCACAGGCCCAAAGTTCAAGCCCCACGACCGACAAAAAAAAAAAAAAAAAGTTCAAAGCAGAGCTATAGCTCAAGTGGTAGAGTACTAGCCTTCAGTGAAAAAGCTCAAGGAAACCAGGCACTTGTGGCTCACACCTGTAATCTAGCTACTCAGGAGGCTGAGATCTGAGGATTGTGGTTCAAAGCTGGCAGGAAAGTCTGTGAAACTTTTGTCAGTCATGGTGCTTGAACTCTGGACTTGGGGGGCTGTCCCTGTGCTTTTTAGCTCAAGATAAGCACTCTACCACTTGAACCACAAAGCCAATTCCGGTTTTCTAGTAGGTTTTTGGAGATAAGAGTCTCATGGAAAAAAAAAATGCCGGGCACCGGTGACTCACTCCTGTAATCCTAGCTAGTCAGGAGGCTGAGATCTGAGGATTGCGGTTCAAAGCCAGCCCAGGCAGGAAAGTCTGTGACTTTTTTTTTTCTTTTGTCGGTCGTGGGGCTTGAACTCTGGGCCTGGGTGCTGTCCCTCAGCTCTTCAGCTCAAGGCAAGCGCTCTACCACTTGAGCTACAGCGCCACTTCCGGTTTTCTGGTGGTTTATTGGAGATAGGAGTCTCACAGTCTCTCCCGCCCGGGCTGGCTTTGAACCGTGATCCTCAGATCTCAGCCTCCTGAGTAGCTAGGATTACAGGCGTGAGCCACCAGCGCCCGGCTGTGACTTTTTTTTTAATATATTTTTTTATTATGAAAATACTGTACATAGGGGTTACAATTACATGGGCAAGGTAATGAGTGCATTTATAATCAAACATTGTTGCCTCGTCCTTTGTTTCCCCTTACCATCCTTTCCTATCTCCCCACCCACCCCTGACCACCATACCCCCCCACGCCAAAGATGTATAGATAGTTCTTGAGACTCTTATCTCCAATAAACCACCAGAAAACTGGAAGTGCGCCATGGCTCAAGTGGTAGAGCACTCGCCTTGAGCTGAAGAGCTCAGGGACAGCACCTAGGCCCAGAGTTCAAGCCCCATGACCGACCAAAAAAAGAAGGCAGGCAGAAAGAAGGGTAGAGTAACAAAGGGAAGGGAAGGGAGGCAAAGGGAGGGAGGGAGGAAAGGAGGAAGAAAGGTAAGAAGGGAAAGGAAAGAAGGAAGGGAAGGAGGGAAGGAGGGAAGGAAGGAGAAAGAAAGAGGGAGAAAGAAAGAATGAATGAAAGAAAGAAATAAGAGAGAGAGAAAGAAAGAGATGCCTGGTGCCCATGGCTCACTCCTGTAATCCTAGCTACTCAGAAGGCTGAGATCTGAGGATCACAGTTCAAAGTCATTCTGGGCAGGAAAGTCTGTGATACTCTTATATCCAATTAACCACCAGAAAACTGGAAGTGGCACTTTGGCTCAAATGGCAAGCCTTAAGCTAAAGAGCTAAGGGCTCAGGTCCAGAGTTCAAGCTCCACCACTGACCAAAAAAAAAAAAAAAGAAAAGGGAGGGAAGGTGGGGAGAGAGGAAGGAAGGAAGGAAGGAAGGAAAGGCAAGCTCTGGTCTGGGAAAATGGAGAATGCTGCCTGAGCCCAGGCCTGAGCAGAGGTCATAGGGCAGCCACAGCCCTCCCACAGTGTGTGTTCAGAGCCAGAGTGTGGAAAGGAGGCCCATGGGAGCTGAGGGAGGGATTGGGAGGCGGGGCCCTCCCCCTCCCCTCCCCCTGGCCTCCTCTTCCCAGGCCAACGTGGTCACTGCTGCCCTGGACAAGAAGCAGTGCATTTGATAAGATGCTGGCCAGTGTCAGCACAAGTTCAAGGAGCTGCGGGTGGAGGTGGACAGCTCGCAGAAGGAGTGCTGCGTGTACATGACCGAGAGCTTCAAGATCAAGATGGCCTATGAGGAGTTTTTCCAGCCCCTGGAGCCAGTGAAGAAGAAAACCTGCAGGGTGATGGCCTGGCCCCAGGCCTGGTTCCTGCTGAGTGCCCTGGAAACTGAGCCCTGTGAGTTTCCTCATCTGCAAAACCAGGAAATAACTTTTTCCTTGACAGCTTCGTGTGAAAATAAAATCTGACATATATGAAGTCCTTACCTGGCACACACAGTGGCTTGAATGACTTTCTATACTGAGTCCTTACATTTCTCATAAGTGAATAATCCATGTTTCACAAGACTCAGGGACTGGAGTTTTTTTCCACTTTATCATAATTCATTTTTTTTCAAATTTTTATTGTGATTAAGTGGTTACATAATTTCCCAAATTTCACAGTATTGTGGGATAGTGATGCTTAGTTAAAGTCACAAACACATTCTAATTTCATGGAGCAAATTGTCTATCACGGTCTATAACATTTATGAGTTCTATGAGCTTTGCAATAGTTATTTCTTCCACATTGGGTGATATGTACATTTCTTTTGTTTTGTATAGCATCAGCTGTTCCCTTTTTCCAACTTGTTCCCTCCCTCCCATCACTGCCATTGAGTTGCTTAGTTCATTTTGATCAATGTCCAGTACAGCTGATGGGTCCCGCTGGTGTATGTTTTTCCCTGATTCCCTCTAGTTCTGTCGTCCTCCTGGTTTCCCTCCAGTGTGCACATATATACCATATACATGATCAACAGCATGGGGTTATTTAGTAGTGGTTCGACCAGATTAAGTGGAAGTCCTTTGTTTCTTAAGTCTTGTTAATTTTGTCATACCACCTTACATTTTGGATTTAGCATCCACTTATCAGGGAGACCATGTACCGTTTGTCTCTTTGCTCTTGGCTTATCTCACTCAACATGATTTCTTCTAGCTCCATCCATTTCCCTGCAAATGCCATTATTTTGTCATTTCTAATGGCTGCATAATATTCTATTGTGTATAGATACCACAATTTTTGGATCCATTCATCTGTGGTGGGACTTCTGGGTTGTTTCCATATCCTGGCTATTGTGAACAGTGCTGCAATAAACATGGAGGTGCATGTGTCCTTGTATACTGGTTCCTGTTGTCAGGATAGATCATAATTCATTTTTATTAGTAGAAAATAAACACTTATTCCAGTTTCAAAGTTGTTATACTTGAAGTTCCTAATTATAAAATTTAAAAAAAGAATTTACTCAATTCTTTTTCTGCTAAGACAACGAGACTGTGGCTTTAAAAAGAGTGTTCAGCACCATTTGCTCAGGGTCTTTCAAAATTTGTTGTGAGCTGAGCACCAGTGGCTCACACCTGTAATCCTAGCTACTCAGGAGGCTGAGATCTGAGAATCGTGGTTCAAAGCCAGCCCAGGCAGGAAAGTCCCGGGGACTCTTATCTCCAATAAATCATTAGAAAACTGGAAGTGGAACTGTGGCTCAAGCAGTAGAGCGCTTGCCTTGAGCTGAAGACTGCAGGGACAGTGCCCAAGCCCAGAGTTCAAGCCCCACAACCGACCAAAAATAAAAAGTTTGTTGTGAAAGTGTCTAGGAACTTTGCCATCTGTAAGGTGCAGGAGTTGCTGAGCTGTGTGGGAAGCCTCTCTGGGACAGACAATAGGGAGCTCAGCACAATAATCTGCTCTGTAACAATAGTCCCTTTCCCTCCCCTTTCACTCCAGAGGGACATGCTTCTAAGCACTGAGGTATGAGGAGTCGCATTATTATTGGCTTTCCAGCTAGTAAGTATCTGGCACAGATGCCATTGGTCCTTAATGTCCTGTGATTTTAGGAAATTCTGTAAATAATTTGGATTTAGTTCAATTTATTCAGAACTTATACATTCTTGGGCTGGGAAGGTGGCTCAGTGGTAGAGCGCTTACCTTGCATGCCTGAGGCCTTGAGTTTTTTTGGGGTCCGGTCGTGGGGCCTGAACTGGGCCTGGACGCTGTCTCTCAGCTTTTCAGCTCAAGGCTAGCACTCTACCACTTGAGCCACAGCGCCACTTCTGGTTTTTTCTTTTTGC
Source organism: Dipodomys ordii (assembly GCF_000151885.1). NCBI lineage: Eukaryota > Metazoa > Chordata > Mammalia > Rodentia > Heteromyidae > Dipodomys > Dipodomys ordii. The sequence continues at coordinate 6,597,469 of NW_012267284.1, forward strand.
TTACATGGTACTGAGGAATCAAACCCAGGGCTTCAGGCATGCAAGGTAAGCGCTCTACCACTGAGCCACCTTCCCAGCCCAGAACTTATACATTCTTAATAAGGTTTACTACTCTGGCAGGGGAAGGGTCTGCTGGTTTAGCATCCTTATAAAACATATACATGTGCAGACAAGTCATTGTCTTAAAGCATAATTATGGTACTACATTATTTAGACTAGCATCTAACAAAACATCCACAATTAAAATAGCTGGTGAAACTAAATCCACAGTTAAGACAACAGATTCTCATTCTCACTTAAGCAATGTTTCTTAGAGAACTTTTAAAAAACTATGTGTGTGTGGGGGGGGGTGTAGTTGTGGAGGTGGGAGGGAAGGGATGGTAGGGAAAAACAAAGGAGGAGGCAACAATGCTTGATAAGAAATGTACTCATTACCTTACTCATGTAATTGTAACCCCTCTATACGGTATTTTCACAATAAGAAACTTATTTGAAAAACAACAAAAAAAACCCTATGTGTTCTTAAAGCATGTTAGGAGAGGTAAACAAGCCTTCCTCATTCTTTACTGTGGGATTTCACTTGGGATCGAGACAGAAATTCCCATATATAAATATTTCAGAAAAATCCACAGGAGTATTGTCTTTTATGCAAAGTGATGTCTAATGCCTATCTTTCTGCATCAGTAAGAAGTAATGCAGACCAGAATTTCCTAATAGCACGAAGGCAAGTCCACTTGATCAGATGTCAGAGGACTGAGGTGGACTACTATGTCACTCTTAGTTGGAGCTTTTGCTGCCTTTTTCTATATTCTGTTCAGAATGTGAGTAAAGTGGACTTTTGTTAAGAGAATGGTGTTGGGTTTCCAGGACCTCTTTTGGGCCTTTCTTCCTAAATGGAATATACAACAAGTAAGGGAGTGGGGGAGGTAATATGGGAATACTACTCTTTCCAGCTCAGAAGGATTTGATGAAGCCCATATATGCATTCAAGACGACCATGGGATCCTCTAGCTGTGGGTGGTGGCTAATGTGGCCATCCAGAATTGATACTGTGGACTGCACCAGCATTTTCCTGTACAGCTCCAAAACCTTTGGATAGGGGTTTATAGGATCCAATGGCCCATAGATAAAATGAATGGGAATCGTTACCGAGGTCTCACCCCTGTCTTTGGACCCTCTGAGAGTGAGCTGTGGGACATGTGGGCTGGAATCCGCAACAACAATGGGAACCTGGTCATTGACAGTCTCTTGCAGTACGTTAATCAGAGGAAAAAGGTTAGAAGATGCTGGGTGGGAGCACTTGCCTCTGGGACTGGAGTTGCATTGCTCTGGATATTGCTTTAATTTTTTGGCCTATGTAGCTGGGTGCTGGTGGCTCATGTCTGTTAGCTGCACGGGAAGCTAAGATCAGGAAGATCACAGGCCCAGGCCAGCTCAGGCAAAAAATATCTGCAATACCATCTCCACAAATGAGAAGCTGGATGTTTTGGTGCATGCCTGTGATCCCAGCAATGATGGATCAAGGCCCAAGTGTGGACCTGAATGGCAAGCAAGACCCCCATCTTAAAAATACCCAGCAAAACACAGAGCTGGAGGTGTGGCCCAAGTGGTAGAGCACCAGCCAGGAAAAGGCAAACTAAGCAAGAATGAGGCCCTGCATTCAAACCCTGATACCACCAAAAATTTCTTTGGCTATCTGATGAATTTCATCTGATCACAGAAACGACTAAGAAGACCTCTCCCTTTCCCCTGTTTGTTTCCTTAGCATTGGGTGCTAAGGAATGCAGGCAGCGATGGGGGAGATGAGGAGGGGTGAAGCATCCAGCTGCTCAGGACTAAGCTTTGAGCCGTGTCAGGCATTGGGGTGACAGGAGCAATGGGTCTGTCTTAGTTGAGGGGCTACATGTTCATGTCAAGGACAGAATGTGTCATGTCGGGACCTGTCCTTTCTCTAAAAGTCTCTCTCATGTGGACAACTGCAGTATCTGTTCCACTATCGCCTCCATAAAAGATACGTGCAAAACACAATGACAGCCTGCTTTCCTCTTTATAGCTTTCATTTTCTGTGTGTGGGGCTGGGGGTGGGGAAGGTTAAGACACAGTCTCCCTGTGTATTCAGCATGATCTTGAATTCATGAGCCTTTTGCCTCCCTCTCCTGAGTGCTGGCATTACAGGCATATGCTACCATACCCAGCTCTAGTGTTTGTATTTAAGAATTTGTATTTTTATCTAAGACTTCCTAATCTGAATACAAATTTCACAATTACCAAATATCATAGGTCTAATTGTATACTTGGACCCTAATTCCCAGACTATTTTCTATTGGAAGCCATGAATACTGCACCATTTTGTTGAGGTTCATTTTAAACTGTGTGTGTGTGCATACACACAAGCATGTGTTAATATTGGGGCTTTCACTCAAAGCCTGGATGCTGCCCATTTTTCTCTCAAAACTGGTGTTCTACCACTTGAACCACAGCCGTATTTCTGGCTTTTTGCTGGTTAATTGGAGATAAGAATCTCATGGACTTTCCTGCCTGGGCTGACCTCAAACCATGGTCCTCAGATTTCAGCCTCCTGAGTAGCTAGGATGACAGGCATAAGCCACCACTGCTCTTTCCACATTTTGAAAGGGCATATTAGAGAAATAAAGACAAACTAAGTTTCCTAAAGCCAAGAGAGTCAAAGAATCCTTTGAGAGGTTACACCTGTAGTGCAGCTGGCTACAAGTTCCATCCCTGCATCTCTCAGGATGCTCACTGGCAGATCTGTAATGGATTTTGTGGTAGTTGCTGGTACTCTGGCTTGAATTCGGGGCTTTCTTGCTCATGGCTGGTGCTTGAGCAATGCTTCTAGCCCAGTGTTTTGCTGACCCACTGGAAATAAGTCTCAGAATTTTCTGCCCAGGCTGGCTTCAAGCCACAATCCTCAGATCTCAGGCAGCTGAGTGGATTACAGGCATGAGCCACTGGTGCCGGCTCCTCCTGGTTGTCTTTAGATTGAATGGTGTCACAGGTTTCCATTGTTCTAACACTTCTTGACTCCATTTTTTTCAGCCTTTCTTTTTTTCCTTCCCTGCAACTGGACCAAATGTGGAAACACTGCCACAAGGTGGTGAGAGGGGGAACTAATGTGTGTGGATTTCTTGGGAGACACCAGGTCGTATCTTAGAATTATATGAGTTTCGGGGCTGGACGAAACATCCTGAGAGATGTGCAGTTAGGGCTATCTTTCCATAAAATAGCAATTTGACTTTCCCCCATTTAAACTCAGGCTCTTGTTCGCGCTTCCATTTGCTCAGGGGTATGATCTGAAGAACTCTACCCTTCCATTTCCTCAACAATTAAGCCAAAACAAGTAGAGTCCCTCCCATACTAACCTGAAGTTTCATTATAATGGCTTTGTACACATCCCATTAAGCCTGACACTTCCCAAGTTCCTTAGGTCATTCCCTAGGACTTCCTGTGCTTATCCACAGAGGGGCTTTTGGCCTATCAACCATTCTAGCAGGTGTCAGCTTGGAGGCTTCTTACTGGAGAAATGTGGGGGGCTCCCTAGGCTTTAAGGAGGCATTGTGGTGATTTCCTAAAGGGCATCCCCTCCCCCGCCTCACGGAATTCCAGAGCAGCCCTCCTTGCCTTTCAGGGAACAGGATCCAGGTGTGTTTGTGCCTTCCTCAACTTCCTAATAGCAAAACTAGAAAAGTTCTTGTAGTGGGAGATGAGGTGATGTTTTTAGCTTTGTATTTCTAAGAAAATGGACCGGCACAGAGCCGGTGACTCACCCCTATAATCCTAGATACTAAGGAAGTTGGCATCTGAGATCAAGGTTCAAAACCAGCCTGGGCAGGAAAGGCTGTGAGACTATGATATTCAATTAACTACCAAAAAGCTAGAAGTAGAACTGTGGCTCAAGTGGTAGAGGACCAATCTTGAGTGAAAAAGCTAAGGAATGATGCCCAGACCCTAAGTTCAAAGTCCTAATACCAGCACACACAAAGAAAAAAAGGACTTGTGACACACACGCTTTGTCATGTAATTGCAGAACGGTTTGATACGAAAATATAATCTATGGTCTTGTAAAAAAAAAAATTATATTAGCTGGGCACTGGTGGCTCACGCTGGTAATCCTAGCTATTCAGCTTTACCCAGGCTGAGGTTTGAGGATTATGGTTTAAAGCCAGCCTTGGCAGGAAATTCTGTGAAACTCTTACCTCCAATTAATCACCAAAAAGCCCAAAGTGGAACTATGACTCACTGGTAGAGTACTACTAGCCTTGAGCAAAAAGCTTAGGAATAGCCGGGCACTGGTGGCTCACGCCTGTAATCCTAGCTACTCAGGAGGCTGAGATCTGAGGATCACGGTTCAAAGCCAGCCCGGGCAGGAGAGACCGTGAGACTCCTATCTCCAATAAACCACCAGAAAACCGGAAGTGGCGCTGTAGCTCAAGTGGTAGAGCGCTTGCCTTGAGCTGAAGAGCTGAGGGACAGCGCCCAGGCCCAGAGTTCAAGCCCCACGACCCACAAAAAAAAACAAAAAACGCTTAGGAATAGCACACAAGCCCTGAGTTCAAGTTTTGGACCAGCACACAGACACACAAAAAGGACACTAATTGGTAATCCACAAAAGTCAAAGTCAGGGTACGACACAGAGAAAATGGACCAACAACTAAAGGGCTTTTCTTAATGTCTTGAGCTAGCTTTCAAGGCTGTTATTTTTCCTCAGGAAATCATCACAGAAACTCCCAACCCTCCCACCCACTAGCTACTGGGAATTAAGACAGAAGATTTGCTAGAAAAAGGCCAGTCATAACTTAGTTGAATCAAAGGCCAAAAGGGAACCTGCTGAACGTTGTAAAGGACTGTTCTTTCTACATTTTCCTATGCTATGTCTTAGACTAATAATATAAGAAAAAAAATGTTCTGCTGCCAGGTCCTGAGGTACATGCTTAGAACCCTAGTACTCACAAGGCTTTAGGAGAAGAATCCTCAGATTTCTGCATCCCAAGTAGCTAGGTTTACAGGTGTGAACCACCACCAGCCCAAGGCTACTAAATCTCACCTTTAGAACAGGCATGAATTTGTAAACTGAAATTCCTGGAAGCCGAATCGTATTAACATAGTGATTATGGAGAGATGAATGTTGCAGGTTGAGAGACAAACTATCTTGGGCTATCTTAGACACTTGAATCACCATTCAATTTTTTTTTTTTTTTAGCTAATATTCTCATGAGTATTGTGTAAGCCTCTGGGAATGGATCACTAAGCTTAGGGGACCCCTGTTCCCCACCCACTCAAAGCTAAAAGCTGAAACCTATAGGAAGTGATTTGATTTCCCCACCTAGCTGAAGCCTCATCAACTGACTTTGATAATAGTGCTGATTTATGCCTTTCTTTCATTCTGGGAATGTAAACATTTGAGTAACCTCTCCCATGATGACAGATGTCATTCACAGTAATTTAACTTGTGTCCCTTCTGCCTCAGAATAGACTATTGTTTCTGCTAAGGCAGAGTTTATTTCACATCATGGTGGTCAAACAAATCATCAGGAACGGAGCAAGCACGTTGGAAACAGGTAGTTGAGACTCAGTGTTTACCCCTGAACTTCCACAGGTTCAAGGGCAGCAGTCTGTCTGGGCGGAAGTGTGGTTCAGGACATTTGTATTTGTATTTGTGTGTGTGTGTGTGTGTGTGTGTATCAGTCATGGGGCTTGAACTCAGGGTCTGGGCACAGTCCCTAAGTTTCTTTTTATGGTCAAGGCTAACACTCTACCACTTGAGCCACAGTGCCACTTCTGGCTTTTCCTGTTTATGTGATACTGAGGATTTGAACCCAGGGCTTCATAAATGCTAGGCTAGCACTCTCCCACTGAGCCACCTTCCCAGCCCATTGGTTCAAGACATTTCTTCTGGGCTGGGAAGGTGGCTCAGTGGGAGAGTGCTAGCCTTGCACGCATGAGGCACTGGGTTACTGGGTTGGATTCCTCAGCACCACATAAGCAGAAAAGCCTGAAGTGGCACTCTGGCTCAAAGTGGTAGAGCGCTAGCCTTGAGCTGAAAAGCTGAGAGACAGCGCCCAGGCCCAGACTTCAGGCCCCACAGCCGACCAAAAAAAAAAAAAAAAGTGCATCTTCTCATTTTGGAGTAGTTGCCAAGTTTCCTCCAATTTTTCTTTTTCAAGGGATACTAAAGGAGTAGGAGAGGAGGTGGGGGAGGAGAAAGTGGGGGAAGAAGGAGCGGGAAGAGTTGGATCTCAGAAGCTTTGAACAAAGGAAACAAGATCACAGGCCGAGCAGAGGTCACCAGTGGCCGCTGAAGCTCTGAAAAGACAAGCACTTAGTCGCCCTCCAGGTGAACGAAGACCACAAGTCCCCAATTCTGGCCTGGTGCCCGTAGCTCACGCCTGTAATCCTAACTACTCGGAGGCTGAGATCTGAGGACTGTGATTTCAAAGCTCACCCGGGCAGGAAAACCCATGACTCTTATTGCCGAAAGAGAGAAAGAAAGAGAGAGAGAGGAAGGAAGGAGAGAAAGAAAGGAAAGAGAGAAAGGGGGGGGAGGAAGGAAGGGAGGGAGGGAGGGAGGGGAAGAAAGAGCCCTGTGGCTCAAAGTGGTATGGCTCCAGCCTCAAGCGAAAGAGCTCAGGGACGGTGCCCAGGCCCTGAGTTCAAGCCCCACGACTTACACACACTGACACACAGGCACACAGGCAGGCACGCGCACGCGCACACACACACACACACCCTCAGTAACTCGCGTCTTTAACAAAGAGCACACATCTCGCTGAGGAGATGTTTCCAGAAGCGAGCTCTGGTCACTACCTTCCGGAAGTCGTCTCGCACCACCTCGAAGGACCAACTCCAGACCCCAGGCAGCCAGCCGCCCGGCCCCCGGCCCCCCAAGCCCCAGGCCCAGCCCAACCGAGCCGTACGTGTGCGTAGACCCGCCGTCCACCGAGCCGTGCGCGTGCGCAGACCCGCCGCCCACCAACCCGTGCGCGTGCGCAGACGCGTCCAGCGGCTGCTCCGCGCAAGCGCCCTGGCTACTTCCGGGACCTGTCAGCCGCTCCCTCCCGGCTTCCGTCCTCCGCCCGCGCGCCCGCCGGAGCCCGTTCGCGTCGACTGACCAGAGTCCGCGAATCCTCCGCCCCGAGCCCCGGAACCGCCCCAACCCCAGGTAAGGGGCCCCAGGGGCGAACGGCTGGCCCTGCGGGCCACCACGGCCCCCATCTCTCATGGAATTCGGGCCTGTGGGGCTGTGAAAGCGGGGGTTAGGCCTCGGGGCCCAGAGCTGGGGGGCGGCCGGACCTTCTGAGAAACCAGGGGAGGGGATCAGGTGGTCCCCGTTAACCCCGTGACGTTCCTCAAGCTCCTGGGGTCCTCTATCGGCCCTCTATCAAGATTCTCCACCCATCTCTCCGGCGCCTCAATAAACCCTAGTGGTACCTCAACTCTGGGCATCTGTCACAGACCATAAAATTCTATTAAAATGGGCCGATCTTCCCCCCGAATGGATCGTTACGAGGGGCCCTTCTTTAGTGTCTAAGATGTTTGCCATGGGCCACCCTCCCCAACTCGAAGAAAACCTCCCCTCGAGTTCTTTAAGCTCGCCCGAGTCTTAGGACACTTTTCCTCCAAATCAGAATTGTGTGCTGTTCTTTTCCGGGCTCCTAGTCACTCCGTGGAACCTTTTACTTTAGGACCAGCCAAGTTCCCATCTCCAAGCTGTCACTTTGTTGGGTGACTCTGGGAAGGTAACTTTTCTGTACCTCGGTTTCCTCATCCACTTGTTTGCATATTTAAACTGCTGAGAACTGTTTCTGGCCCAGGGTAGGTGTTCAATTAATATTAACTAGTATTACTGCTATCTATCTTACTCTCCCACTCCGGCTTTGAGGACCAGAATGATAGCAGATTTATTTAGGTTTTTATCTCCAGCCCGGTACTTAGAATACTGTTGGGAACATGGCAGTCCCTTAGTTAATTGTACTTTAGAATCTGATTATAAAGCCATCTGTTTTTATATTGTGACTTTGGAGCCTTCTGTCTACTTCAACTCAAATGATCGAAATTACCCTAGCTCGCTCCTCTTCTGTTACTTTTACCTAACCCTCTAGTTTCTTGTAGGCCCTTAGAGTTAAGTTATCTGAAATCAGAAGTTATCAGTGAGGAAGGTGTAGTTACCCCGGTAGGAAGTGGGTGTAACTAATTGGTTGCTTGCTACCACAAAATATTTGGCTGATATTCTAGGTTTCCCATTTAAAGAAGGGGAAATCATTTTGGAAGATTACAGCTCATGCCTTTGGAGGCAATTGTGGCAGTACTTGGAGCTAAATATCTAATCTTAGGTTAAAACGCATGTGCTGGATTTGCTGGCCTAGCTGGAGTGGAAACCTGTGGGCCTTGGGAGGGGAGGGTGTGGCTATCTCCTAGAAGAACCTGCTGTGGCTGGGTTGGGTCATGAGAGTGATTAAATTATTAGAAACTGGATGAATCACAGTATTGAAAAACTGAACCTAAACAGAGAATAGAAATTCCCACTTCCACAGATACTTTTAAAGGTCTAGAATGTACAGTGTACGTCAGTGTATCCAAGTTCAGTGTCCATACATCAGAATGGCAGTATTCAGTGTGATCCAGGAAGAACAGGAGTGGGAGTCCCTGGAATTCTACTCTTCCATAAGTCATTTTATTTCTCTCAGTGCTGACAAAGGAGCTTGCTATGTTTAATGTCACCACCTCTTGTCCCCATTTTTCTCCTCTCTAAGCCTAATTAGCACAAAGATTTTTAGATTCCATGTAAATGCCAGTCATTGTAGAGAGTATAATTATCACCCTATGTCAGAAGTATGCTTTTCTCGGTACAAAAGTCACATGTTCACTGCATGCATTATAAACTTAACTAACATGGATTATTGTCTAGGCCTGCAGACTTAAAATAGCCACAGGATTATAAAAGAAAGACTGGTTCAGATATATGTTCAAATATAGAACTTGAGTGATTGAACAAAATTAGAAGTGTATTTTAAGAAGTAGTTATACCATTGTATGACCACATACCTCTTTTGAAAACCTCTGTCTATGGCTACACATGAAACATATGCTTTTTTTTTTTTTTTGGGGTCCGGTCGTGGGCCTGAACTCTGGGCCTGTCCCTCAGCTCTTCAGCTCAAGGCTAGCTCTCTTACCACTTGAGGCACAGTGCCACTTCTTTTTCCCCCCTGCTTATGTGGTGCTGAGGAATCGAACCCAGGGCCTCAGGCATGCAAGGCAAGCGCTCTACCACTGAGCCATCTTCCCAGCCCACATATGCTTTTCTTATACAGATATTCATGTGAAATTATTAGTTTGCCAACAAATTTTGTGACAGCCAACAAGATTTTTTTTTTTTGGTTTAGACATTTTTTTTAATATGTTTTTATGGTAAAAATACTGTACAGAGGAAAGTCAACAAGATTTTGCTTTTAAACTAAATTGCTTTCATTAGAGATATTCATGACAGGATGTGTTATTTTAAAGGACTCTGGGTCTAAGCTGTTGTGACAGAACAGTTGGGGTAAGCATCAACTTCCGGAGAGGAGCAAGCAGTGTGCCTGGAGTGGCACTAGGAGGGCAAGAAACTGGAGAACAACCTGGGGCTGCGTAAATGACACCCAGGGCCAAAGACAAAAATTCCTGTTTCATAAAAATTCACATTTCAGTATTCTCCCTAGGTTTGCATGACTTAGGTAAGTGTGTTGAAATTTATCTATAGTGAGATAGAAATAACAAGCTTGGCTAGGTGCTCATCCTAGCTACTCAAGATGCTGAGATCTGAGGATCATGGTTCGAAGCCAGCCTAGGCAGGAAAGTCCATGAGACTTTAAAACAAAAACAACTGTGTGTTTGTCTTTTCTTTTTTTGGTACTGGGGATTGAACCCAGGATATTACACTTGCTAGGCAAGCACTTTACCACTGAGGTACATTCTGCTACGGTGAGACTCTTATCTCTGATTAAATACTTTAAAAAGCTGGAAGTGGAGCTGTGGTAGAGTGTTAGCATTGAACACACAAAAAAAAACTCAAAGACAGGAGGTGGGAAGGTGGCTCAGTGGTAGAGCGCTTGCCTTGCATGCATGAGGCCATGGGTTTGATTCCTCAGCACCACATAAGCAGGGGGGAAAAAGAAGTGGCGCTGTGGCTCAAGTGGTAGAGCACTAGCCTTGAGCTGAAGAGCTGAGGGACAGCGCCCAGGCCCAGAGTTCAGGCCCCATGACCAGATCAAAAAAAAAAAAAAACCCTCAAGGACAGCGCCTATGCTCTTAAATTCAAGCCTCAGGACTGGCATCAAAACAAGGAAATAACAAAGCTGGGCTTAGAGATGTGGTTCAAGGGGTAGAGCACCTGCCTAACAAGTGCCAGGCCTCAGAGTACCACCAAAGAAAAGAAAAAGGAAATGACAAAGCTGTGTGAAGAAAGACTGGTTCCCTTTTGGAAAAATTTCCTCAGTTGAGGAAATAATTGCTATTTGAGTAGAAAGAGAGTGAATTTAATTTTGTTTTTAATTTGATGAATGTTTTTCATATTGCTTTTTTTTTGGCTATGGGGCTTGAACTCTGCACCTGAGCATTATCCCTGAGCTCTTCAGCTCAAGGCGAGCACTCTACCTCCGGAGCCACAGTGCCATTTCCAGTTTTCTGGTGGTTAATTGGAAATAAGTGTCTCACGGACTTTCCTGCCTGGACTGGCTTTGAACTGTGATCCTCAGATCTCAACCTCCTGAGTAGCTAGAATTATAGGTGTGAGCCACTGGCGCCCAGCATATTCTTGCTTTTTATCCTATGAAAAATAGTTAAACAGTAATATAAACCACCTGTGTAGTTTTTGCCTAGATTAGTAGTTAACAGATTTTTAGTTGTCTTTTTTTTTTTGGTCGTGCGGCCTGAACTCTGGACCAGGGTGCTGTCTCTCAGCTCTTCAGCTCAAGGCTAGCCTACTACCACTTGAGCCACAGATTTTTCTGCTTATATGGTACTGAGGAATTGAGCCCAGGGCCTCATGCATGCAAGGCAAGCACTCCACCACTGAGCCACCTTCCCAGTCCCTTAGTTCTTTTTTTTTTTTTACCACATTCATATTTTCTGTATTTTCTGTCCTGAACAATTGAAGTTACAGAAGTTGTTGTGAGATTTTAGATTTTATCTGAAGCAGTTCATCCATCTTTATTATCTCCTAAAAGCCAAGACATGCCTCTGCCTTAAGACAACGCCATTACTATAAGAAAATGAAAATAATTCCTTATTGTTATGTAATAGCCTCAAATCAAATTTTCCCAGTTGTATATTGTGTTATTGGGCTGGGAATGTGGCTCAGCACTAGAGCATTTGCCTGGCATTCCAGCCCTAGCCTGCAAGGGAACAAAAAGACAAAAACCTTGTTGCCTGACAGTGTATATCTTTAGTTTCTGTTTCAACACAGTATAATCAAGTTTCATTTATGAGATACTTAAGTCTTCAACAATCTTCCTCTCCTGTTGTCTTTTGTGTGTATGTGTCCCAGTCCGGGGGGCTTGAACTCTGGGCACTGTCTCTGAGCTTTTTTGTTCAAGGCCAGTACTCTTATCATTTGAGCCATAGCTCCACTTCTGGCTTTTTTAGAGACCAGAGTCTCACAGCCTTTCCTGCTCTGGCTGGCTTTGAACTGTCACCCTCAGATCTCAGGCTCCTGAATGGCTAGGATTACAGGTATGAGCCACCTGTGCCTAGCTTTGTATTGCCTTTTTTTGAGGAGTTGCAGGCCTGTTGCATGCAAGGGTATTCTAGATGGGGTGACCATGTTGCCTCAGGATCGTCCTGTGACCTGTGGGCCCATGGCCATTTCCCATCACAGCCCATCTCTCAGGATTAGTCTGGTCTGGATGACCAAGTAGGTCAGTGTTAAAATGATGGTGTGCACTTGCTTTTTCTTGCCTCTCCTTAGGAGCCCTGTTAGGTTAGATTACCTTGCTATTTGATAAAGAAGTTTGATCATTTATGAAGCCATGTGTTCCCCTTTGTAACTCAAGAGTGCTGTATGGGGTGATAATCTGAGGCTGTGTACATTAGCCTGTTTCCCCCACAAACTTTTTTTCTTTTCTTTTTTTGTCATGGGGCTTAAACTCTGAGCCTGGGCGCTGTCCCTCAGCTCTTCAGCTCAAAGCTCTACCACTTGAGCCACAGAGCTACTTTCGGTTTTCTGGTGGTTAATTGGAGATGAGTCTCACGTACTTTCCTGCCCTGGCTGACTTTGAACCCCGATCCTCAGATCTCAGCGTCCTGAGTAGCTAGGATTACAGGTGTGAGTCACTGGCGTCCGGCTTCCCCTACAAACTTTAAACCATGGTTTGAGAGTCTACAGTGATGTTTACAATGCTAGTTCTGTTTAAATGCTTACCTTTTAAAGTGTATTCTTTTTAATGAAAGAACAATGTGTGAGTTATCCCAAACAGTTTAGGGTCCTCATAAGTTGAATACTGGTTGTCTACCGTTTGAAATGCTTGTTTCTGTTGCCTGTTGCAGCTTTCTGTTCTTAGAAAATACTGAGAATCATGTCGCTGCACCAGTTCTTACTAGAGCCCATCACCTGTCATGCCTGGAACAGGGACCGAACCCGTAAGTATGCTGTTGAGTTCCCTACAGTATTTGATACCTTCAGAGCATTTCACAATTACATATCTTTTTGTTGTTGTTGTGTCAGTCCTGGGTGCTTAAACTCAGTGTTTGGGCTCTGTCTCTAAGCTTTTGTGCTCAAGGCTAGCACTCTGCCACTTGAGTCACAGCTCCACTTCCATCATTTTGGTAGTTAATTGGAGATAAGAGTCTCTTGGACTTTCCTGCCTCAGCTGGATTTGAACTCTGATCCTCAGATCTCAGCCTCCTGAGTAGCTAGGATTATAGGCGTGAGCCACCAGTACCCAGCTAGTAAAGTATTCTTCAGGGATGACTTTGGGAACCCCTTTTTTTGAAACTGCTTTTTCATTTTCAGTTGCAACATCTCTTTTTGCTTTGGTGGCAGCTTTAAGATCAGGTATTAACAGTTATGCGGTCTTCTTTCCCCAGAGATCGCCCTCAGCCCCAATAATCATGAGGTGCACATCTACAAGAAGAACGGGAGTCAGTGGGTGAAGGCTCAAGAGCTGAAGGAGCACAATGGGCATATCACAGGTAAGAGGTGCACCCTCCCCTTCCCTGTCAAGCACGCAGCCTTTCAGTGAAGAGGCTCAGGCATTGAGCCCTGTCATTTAAAGCCATGAAACAGTTTGCTGAATTCAGGATGTAGGCACTGCACCTGTGCTTTTTTTTGGTCAAGGCTCTTTAACTCAAAACAAATGCTCTACCATTTGGTCCACAACTCTACTTCTGAGCTTTTACTGGTTATTGGAGATAAGAGTCTCATGGACTTTCCTGCTGGGGCTGGTTTTGAACCACAATTCTCAAATCTCAGTTTCCTGAGTAGCTAGGATTATAGGCATGAGCCACCAGTGTCCAGCACCACTTCATTTTTAATGCATTTATATGTATGTTTATGTATTCATAGGTGCTCTTTAGTATCTTTAGTATCTTGTCATTGTGTATCCTTTTTTACTGTGTTCTGGCAGAACAGTTGCTTCAGCCGGCTGCTTTGAGCAGTTTGGTCTAACAGATGAAAACTTCTCAGGCTCTGTGGCAAGTAATCCTGGCAATCGTTCTTTGACCAGTGGTTTAGGCATGTTTTTCACGAGCGCTATGAACAAGTATATCACCGAAGTCATTGTTGCTATTTTCATTGCGCTTGCTTCCCAGGACTTCATTTCTATTAGCTCTGGCCTGTTTTAAGTTCCTCTGCCAACAGCCTTATGCTTAAGAAAGAAAACATTTAAGTCTTAAATTGGAAGTTTAGCATTAGGAAATTTATTTATTTATTTTTTGTCGGTCGTGGGGCTTGAACTCTGGCCTGAGCACTGTCCCTGTGCTCTTCAGTTCAAGGTGAGTGCTCTACTGCTTGAGCCACAGCGCCACTTCTGGTTTTCTAGTGGTTTATTGGAGATAAGAGTCTCACGGACTTGCCTGCCTGGGCTGGCTTTGAACCATGATCCTCAGGTCTCAGCCTCCTGAGTAGCTAGGATTACAGGCATGAGCCACCGGCCCCTGGCTAGGAAATATTTTAAAATATTTTTAAATGAGAAAGGGTAAGGTGAAAGATTTCCAAATATAGCCAAAAGTGTGAAATACTTATGTTTTTTTTTTTTCCACTTCTTTCCTGGGGTCCTTTGAACTGGGGCCTGTTTTCTGTCCACTTACATAGAAGAGTTTTTGTTTTTGTGCCTAGGTGCTGTCCCTGAGCTTTTTTTGCCCAAGGCTAGTGCTCTACCACTTGAACCACAGCCCACTTCTGGCCTTTTCTGGTGGTTAATTGGAGATAAGCGTCTTACAGACTATCCTGCCCCAACTGGCTTCAAACCGCGATCCTCAGATCTCAGCCTTCTGTGTAGCTAGGATTACAGGCGTGAGCCATCACACCTGTTTCAGTTTTTTAATCTGCTTTTGGAAAATCAAAATATAATTCTCTATTGGAAATCAAGAATCAAATATATTTTCTCATAGTAACTTCACGGGAAACAGATTTTTCTGAAGCATTCTAGAAGGAAAAACTAGCCAGTACTATACGCAACACAAGTAGGGCAAACATCAAAGGGATGACAAAGTTTGGGACATGGTCTCAGAGTTTATTGAATTGCCTTGTTTTTTTCTTATTTCTTGTTTTTGTTTCTTTTTTTTTGTCAGTTGTGGGGCCTGAACTCGGCCTGCGTGCTGTCCCTCCGCAATTCAGCTCAAGACTAGCACTCTACCACTTGAGCCGCAGCGCCACTTCCGGCCTTTTGTGTTTATGTGGTGCTGAGGAATCAAACCCAGGGCCTCATGCATGCAAGGCAAGCGCTCTACCACTGAGCCACCTTCCCAGCGCCCCCCTTGTTTTTTTCTATTGAGAGTATCTCACTGTGTAACCCAGGCTGACCTCCTGCCTCAGCCTCCCAAATGCTGATATTATAAGTGTCTTCCACCACACCTGGATCCCACCAACTTTTAATTGGGATGCAAATGAAGTCAAATACAAGGTTGTGATTAGTCTTTTTGTTTTATGATCAGTTTCTTCTTTTTTCTTTCTTTTCTTTTTCTTTTTCTTTTTTTTTTGTCAGTCATGGGGCTTGAACTCTGGGCCTGGGCACTGCTCCTCAGCTTTTCAGCTTAAGATGAGCACTCTACCACTTGAGCCACCGCACCACTTTCGGTTTTCTAGTGGTTTATTGGAGACAAGAGTCCCACAGACTTTCCTGTCCAGGCTGGCTTTGAACTGTGATTCTTAGATCTCAGCCTCCTGAGTAGCTAGGATTACAGGCGTGAGCCACCAGCTACCGGCTTGTGATCAATTACTGAACCAATGAGCTCTGTTGAGACAGAGTCCCTTGTGGGACTTCCTGAGTACCAGACACTTTGCAGAGAAAGGTCCTTGTTTTGGTGTGAGGTTGTGGTGAGGCCTGGTGGTGGAG
The DNA here is from genome assembly GCF_000151885.1 of Dipodomys ordii. Taxonomy (NCBI): domain Eukaryota; kingdom Metazoa; phylum Chordata; class Mammalia; order Rodentia; family Heteromyidae; genus Dipodomys; species Dipodomys ordii. The sequence goes on from NW_012267284.1 coordinate 6,613,014, forward strand.
GAAGCTGTCAAGTACTGCGTTCTGCTGAGCCGGACCCACTGTCACAGCAGGTGGTGTCTGTCATACTTTCAGGCATTGACTGGGCTCCGAAGAGCGACCGCATCGTCACTTGTGGGGCAGACCGCAATGCCTATGTCTGGAGCCAGAAAGACGGTGTGTGGAAGCCCACACTGGTGATCCTGAGGATTAATCGTGCGGCCACGTTTGTGAAGTGGTCACCCCTCGAGAACAAATTTGCTGTGGGCAGTGGAGCCCGACTCATTTCCGTTTGTTACTTCGAGTCTGAAAATGACTGGTGAGCACCATGGCCCTCCTTGTGTTTCTCTCTGCAGAATCCACTCCTGGACAGCTGAGGGCTTCTTGAGGCACTGTGTGAATGCCCAACTACAGCGCCAGGTTCTCCTCATTGAGAGATTTGTGGTCTAGAATCCTTCATCCTTTGAGCATTTATTTCTTCTCCTTATGGTACATTGAATGAGTCAAATCTCACATCTTTTTTTCTTATCAAAGTATAGTTACTATGAACAACCTCTCCTCTCTTAACTCGATTATTCTATAGAATAATCTACAGTTCTTGTCTGTGCTGCCAGATGCTGTTTTCTTATTCTTTTTGTTTGTTTTTATGTCAGTCCTGAACTCAAGGCCTGAGTACTATCCCTGAGCTTTTTTGCCACTTGAGTTATAATTCCACTTCTGATTTTCTGGTGGTTAATTGGTAGTAAGAGTCTCATGGATTTTGCTGTCTGGGCTGGCTTTGAACTGTGATCCTGAGATCTCAACCACCTGACTAGCTAGGATTATAGTCATGATCAATCAGCACTGCTTCTGATTTACCTTTTTTTTTTTCTAAATTACTGGAGAGGGGCTGGGAAGGTAGCTCAGTGGTAGAGTGCATGCCTTGCAAGCATGAGGCCCTGGGTTTGATTCCTCAGCACCACATAAACAGAAAAAGCTGGAAGTGGCGCTGTGGCTCCAGTGGTAGAGCGCTAGCCTTGAGCTGAAGAGCTGAGGGACAGCATCCAGATCCAGAGTTCAGGCCCCATGACCGGCAAAAAAAATAAAATAAAAATAAATAAATAAATTACTGGAGAATATTTATTAGCTATAAATTCTTCCCTCCACACCTTAACTTTTGTTGTTGTTGTTGTTGGTGGTGGTGGTGGTTGTAGGACTTGAACTCAGGGCCTGGGCACTGTCCCTAAGCTCTTTTGCTCAATACTAGCACTCTGCCACTTTGAGCCACAGTGCCACTTCTGGTTTTTGTGTGGTTAATTGGAGATTAGAGTATCACTGGGACTTTTCTGTGGCTTTGAACCACAGTCCTCAGATCTCAGTTTCTTGAGTAGGATTACAGGTGTGAGCCACCAGTGCCCTGTACTGATTGACTTTTTTTTGTTGGTCATGGAGCTTGAACTCTGGGCCTGGTCACTGTCCCTCAGCTCTTCAGCTCAAGGCAAGCACTCTACCAGTTGAGACATAGTGCCACTTCTGGTTTTCTGGTGGTTAATTGGAGATAAAAGTCTCACAGACTTTACTGTCTGAGCTGGAACCCCAATCATCAGCTCTCAGCCGCCGGAGTAGCTAGGATTACTGGTGTGAGCCATCAGCTGGCTTTTGATTGACTTTTAAAGCAGCTTATACATAAATGATCTTTTCTGAATGGCAGTGCAGAATTAGAGGATAATCTTCCAACAAGAAGTTCTACTTACTTGGTTGTGATTTCTCAATGGGAAACAAATTCATAGCTTCATGGACAATTGTAAAAGAAATTAAGCCAAAATTAATCCAAATTACTTCACTGTTTATTGGGTGTTTGTAATAAACATTTAAGTAATTTTAGCCTTCAGGGTTTTGTTTTGTTTTGTTTTTGCCAGTCCTGGGCTTGAACTCAAGGCCTGGATGCTGTCCTTAAGCTTCTTTTGCTCAAGGCCATGGCTTTACCACTTCAGCCACAGAGCCACTTCTGGCTTTTTCTTTTTTTTTTTGGTCCAGTTGTGGGGCCTAAACGCGGCCTGAGTGCTGTCCCTCAGCTCTTCAGCTCAAGGCTAGCACTCTACCACTTGAGCCACAGCGCCACTTCCAGCTTTTTTTTTTCTTTTTGCTTATATGGTGCTGAGGAATCGAACCCAGGACCTCAGGCATGCAAGGCAAGCGCTCTACCACTGAGCCAACTTCCCAGCCCCACTTCTGGCTTTTTCTGAGTAGTTTATTGGAGAAAAGTTTCTCGGACTTTCCTGCTAGCTTTCCGTCCCAGTTCTCAGATCTCAATCTTCTGAGTAGCTAGGATTATAGTTGTGAGCCACTGGCTCCAGCTGTAGCCTTCAGGTTTTTTTAGTTTTGTTTTGTTTTGTTTTTGTTTTTGTTTTTTTGGTCAGTCCTGGAACTCTGAACTCTGGACCCTGGGCACTGTGCCTCAGCTCTTCAGCTCAAGGCGAGTGCTCTACCACTTGAGCCACAGCGCCACTTCTGGCTTTTTCTGCTTAGGTGGTGCTAAGGAATCGAACCCAGGCCCTCATGCATGCAAGGCAAGCACTCTACCACTGAGCCACCTTCCCAGCCCAGTTTTTATCCCAAAGGTTTAACATCACAGGAAATGCAATCTCAGATTCTCTTTTTCGAAAGTGCACCTGCTCTCTGTCAAGAGACTTGGCACCATCTTAAACCCATGCAGGGGCATTTGTAGATCATGTGTGGATAAGCCACTGTGGTTTTCCTCTTCCTGCAGGTGGGTGAGCAAGCACATTAAGAAGCCAATTCGCTCCACCGTCCTCAGCCTGGACTGGCATCCCAACAATGTCTTGCTGGCTGCAGGGTCATGTGACTTCAAATGCAGGTACGGACTCACAGAACTTGGCAGGCCGCAGCTGTTCAAGGTTCCTTTTCTTTGCAAGGTTCTATGCTAAGCACTGGCAGAGCCACAAAGATTGCAGGAGCTTGTGGTCTACAGAAGGCACATGCGTAAGTCACCAAGGTAGATAGATGAATGCAGTAGGAAGGGCAGGGCAGGCTGGAGAGCTTGCCTTAAGTAGAACAGCCATTGTTTCAAATGGAGGATTCGTTTGTGCTGTCTGTTCTATCTCTTCCTCTCAGCTTGTCTTTCCATCCCCCCCCCCCCCACACACACACACTCCCTTTTTTTTTTTAGTAGTGGGGCTTGAACTCAGGTTCTTGTATTTGCTTTTTTTTTTTTTGGGGGGTCCGGTCG
>NW_012267284.1:6616316-6629275 GCF_000151885.1 Dipodomys ordii
TTTTTTCTGTTTGCTTATGTGGTGCTGAGGAATCGAACCCAGGGCCTTGAGCATGCAAGGCAAGCGCTCTACCACTGAGCCACCTTCCCAGCCCCAGGTTCTTGTATTTTCTAGGCTGGTGCTTTACCACTTGAGCCACACTCCAAGCCCTAGTATCTTTATTTTTCAGATAGGGCCTAGCGTTTTTTTTTTTTTTTCCGAGGGCTGGCCTCAGACAGCAATGCTCCTAGACACCTCCCACACAGCTGGGGTTACATGTATGTAACCCCTGTACCCAGCTTGTTTATTGAGATGAAGTCCTGCGAGCTTCTTGCCAGGACGGTGTCAAAGCACTATCCTCCTAATCTCTGTCTCTCTTGTAGGTTTTTTTTGTTGTTGTTGGTTGTGGGGCCTGAAATTGGGGCCTGGGCACTGTCCCTCAGCTCTTTAGCTCAAGGCTAGTGCTCTACCACTTGAGCCACAGCGCCACTTCCGGCTTTTTCTGCTTAATAGTGCTGAGGATTCAAACCCAGGGCCTCATGCATGCAAGGCAAGCACTCTATCCCTGAGCCACCTTCCCAGCCCTCTTGTAGCTTTTATTACAGGTGTGAGCCACCACACCCAGCCTATATACATATATTTTGATTGTGTTTTCTTTCTCTCCCTTCAGAGTGTTTTCTGCCTACATTAAAGAAGTGGATGAAAAGCCAGCCAGTACACCCTGGGGCAGCAAGATGCCTTTTGGTCAGCTGATGTCAGAGTTTGGTGGCAGTGGTACTGGTGGCTGGGTCCATGGGGTCAGCTTCTCCGCCAGTGGGAACCGTCTTGCCTGGGTCAGCCACGACAGCACTGTGTCTGTTGCTGATGCCTCAAAGAGTGTGCAGTACGTATTTGCTTTTGATTGTTTGTTTGGAAGGTAGGGAGCAGATGGACCATGTCCATGGTGAGCATGACTGTCCCTCCCTGGATGCACACTGGCACGAAAAATATGCCAGTCAGATTGCAGGTGCCAGTGAGGTTACAGACCCACCATCCTGTGACCTTTTGCAGTTGTTTTTGTCATGTCTACATACATGCATGTGCACATGTGTGCATGCACATACACATATACATACATACATACATATGTCTTTTGGCGACAGTCTCAACATTCATGATTCTGCCTCCCAAGTACTGGGATTACAGGCAGAGGCGTGCTGCCATGCTCAGCTCTGAAGAGGTGGCACTTCCTGGGGTAATCACTCCTTGAAGTTAGTGTAGCCAGTGACTTTTTATGGACAACCTCCTGCTCTGCTGCTTATAAAGGCCCCTTCAAAACGGCAGCTTACGCTGTTCATCCATGGATGTCCATATCACCCAATGACCCACTCAAGGTGGGTCAGAGAAGTTGTCTGTGACCACTGGCGTGAGTGGGCCGCCTACTCAGCCTTGTTCAGTCTGGTGCAGAGTTTGATGCTTATTAGATGCGGGAGGGGAGATACTGGAATCCTTTTCCTGTCATGAGTCTCCTGCTGCAATCTTGCTCTTGGTAGCTAAAGGTAGCTTGTGCCAGGCACTGACGCTATTCAGGAGGCTGAGATCTGAGGATCATGGTTCAAAGCCAGCCCAGGTAAGAAAGTCTATGAGATTCTTCAATGAGCCACCAGAAAACCAGAAATAGAGCTGTGGCTCAAAGTGATAGAGTACTACCCTTGAGAGAAAGGGCTTTGGGGTCAGTGCCCAGGCCCAGAATTCAAGCCCCACGACCGACCGAAAAAAAAAAAGTAGCTGACTGCTAGAGGTCTCAGACTCTCTGGGCTGTGTGTAGTCTTGGTCACAGTAAGTCTCTCTCTCCTCCCACCCCCACTACCCTATGACTGGGAGACGTGACACTGCATAGCCCTTCCTACCTGGACTTACTATGGATTTTGTTAATTTTATGGGTTGATTTTTATTTTTTATAAGGATTCCCCCTATTATAAATGTAGCTCCCTAAACTGAGTGTGGTATGCCTATAATCCCAGTTGAGGGGAAGATCCTAGTTCAAGGCCAACCTCGTCTCTTTAGCTAGATCCCATTCTGAAAACAAGAAAAATCTCCTTAAACTAAGAGTAAACAGTACCTTCTGGAAAATTCCTGTACAGATACAGGCACTTGTCTTTCTTTTTGCACACAATGGACTGTGTGGCCATTTGTGCAGTGATTTACCTCCCTAGAGAGAGTGCAGTGTGCAGTGTCAGGCTGGGGCTGGCATTGATTTCTGGGGTGGGCTGTGAATACATTCTTTTTTTGGGGGTGGGGAGTGGGACTTGAACTCAGGCCCTGGGCACTGTCTCTGAGCTTCTTTTGCATAAGGCTAGTACTCTACCACTTGAGCCACAGCACCACTTCGGGCTTTTTCTGTTTATGTGGCACTGAGGAATGAGACCCTCTGGGCTTCATATATGCTAGGAAAGCACTCTACCACTAAGCCTTTGTCCTAGCCCCCCATCTTCCCTCCCCAAGAACATTCTTGCCTGCCATCAGGGAGACTCAGGCTTTACCCTTTCTAATTGTGCAAGTGTGTTTCCTTATTCCAGCCAGCATGAATACTTCAGGACATAAAAGTCAAGTGTACCTCAACAGCGCTGCCTAGTGTTTCAGCTCCATCCCCATAGGGTCAGGGTCTCCTGAGGCCCAGCAGCTGGCAATGCCAGTGCTTCTGACTCACCTCAGGGATTGCCAGGTGTGGGGGTGGAGGCTGCACACACAGCCCATTCTGGAGGCACCTGGGTGAGGGAGAGTGTCCACCAGGGCCAGCACTCCATGGGCACTCCAGTGGGTGACAGGTGCTGCCACTGCTGCCGGGGCCAAACCTTGATGACTAGAGGAACAGGACCATACTGTCTGTGGGGAGCCTGTGCTCAGTGGGAAGGGCATCAGCAGAGGCAGACAGAGAACTCAACTCCTATTTCTTCTGGTGCTGGGATGCAGCCAAGGTCTCACTCCGTCTCTACCTACACCCCCAGCCAGAAGGCCTCAGCTCCTGAGGGTAGGATCACTTAGGGGGTCACTGCATGCTGGAGACTCCTGCAGGAAAGGTCAGGGTTTTTTTTTATTGGGGGGTGCTGGGCCTGGTGCTTGGACCTTAGCTTTTTATTTGTTTGTTTATAGTCAGTCATGGGGCTTGAACTCAGGGCCTGGGCGCTATCCCTGAGCTTTTCTGTGAACCTGAGCTCTTTTTGCTCAAGGATAGCATTCTACCACTTGGGCCACATTTCCACTTCTGGCTTTTTGGTGATTAACTGGAGATGAGTCTCATGAACTTTCCTGCCTGGGCTGGCTTTGAACTACAGCCCTCAGATCTCAGCCTCCAGAGTAGCTAGGATTACAGGCCCGGCTGAGACTGGAGCTCCTTGGAGCAGGGGCCTTTGTCATCTGTGTCTCAGGATGCACGATTGGCTCCGCTCAGGGTCACGTGTTCTGTGTTCAGGGTCTCCACTCTGAAGACCGAGTTCCTGCCGCTCCTCAGTGTGTCCTTTGTCTCAGAGAACAGTGTCGTAGCTGCTGTGAGTATCCCCTGCCCGCCGTGGGGCCCGCTGTGACGTGCAGAGCGGGCGTGGTGATGTCCTGTGACCCTGTCCCCTGGGCATTGTGCTGAGGAGTGGGCAGTGGTGGCCTCCTCTGCCCCCACTCACTGACCTCTCCTATCAGGGCCATGACTGCTGCCCCATGCTGTTTAACTACGACGACCGTGGCTGCCTGACTTTCGTCTCCAAGCTGGACATCCCCAAACAGAGCATCCAGCGCAACATGTCAGCCATGGAGCGCTTCCGCAACATGGACAAGAGGGCCACCACGGAGGACCGCCACGCTGCCCTGGAGACACTGCACCAGAACAGCATCACGTAGGTACCGCCTGCCTGGCTCCTGGGTCCTAAGACAAGCGGTCACGCCTGTCATGCTAGCTACTGAGAAAGCTGAGATCTGAGGATCGCTATTCAAAGCCAGCCCAGGCAGGAAAGTCCGTGAGACTCATCTCCAGTGAGCCACCAAAAAGCCAGAAATGGAACTATGGCTCAAGTGGCAGAGTGCCAGCCTTGAACACAAAAGCTCCAGGACGGTGCCTAGGCCCCAAGTTCAAGCCCCAGAACAAACACACACACACACACACACACACAAGTGATCAAGTGAACTATGTGTGGCCTTCCCTGTCCTTCCCTCAACACCCTGCAGGAAACACAGCAGTGATGGCTCTAGGCCCTTCCTGACTTCCGAGCTCTGATTTACATCTCATGCCAGAGGGAACCACCACCACCACCCAGTCCTACTATCATTATAATGGTGCCACATGTCCAGCAGGAGGGCATGGGGCCTGATTCTCACCAAGTGGGTTGAGCATGGGAGGAGACCTTCCTGAGTGACCTACATCCTATGTCACAGGCCTGGAGTCACAAGCTCTTCCAGAGGCAGATCTCAGCCCCCTGAGTAGCTAGGATTACAGGCATGAGCCACTGGCACCTGGCACAACTAGGCCTTTACTATCAAGAGACTTTTATTATGGTGGTATTGGCAGGAAGAATAAAGGAAACTTCTGGCTTCTTCTAGAAAGGTGCTTTTTGTTGTTGTTGTTAATCATGGGGCTTGAACTCAGTCAGGGCCTGGGCATGGTCCCTGAGCTCTTTTGCTCAGGGCTAGCACTCTTGTCACTTTGAGCCACAGTGCCACTTCTGGTTTTCTGGTAGTTAATTGCAGATAAGAGTCTTGGATTTTCCTGCCTGGACTGGCTTTGAGCAGCGATCCTCAGATCTCAGTCTCCAGAATAACTAGGATTATGGGTGTGAGCCACTAGCACCAGACTTAGAAATGTAATTATTAAATGTAAGTTGTGCTTCATGTTCAGCAGGATTTAAAGGAGGCTGAGAAGGTGGGTGCTGGTGGCTCATACCTGTAATCCTAGCTACTCAGGAGGCTGAGATCTGAGGATTGCGGTTCAAAGCCAGCCTTGGCAGAAAAGTCCATGAGACTCTTATCACCAGTTAATTACCAGAAAACCAGAAGTGGTGCTGTGGTTTAAGTGGTAGAGTGCTTGCCTTGAGCTGAAGAGTTCAGGGACAGTGTCCAGGCCCAGAGTTCATGCCCCACGAACAACAAAAAAGTTAAAAAAATATATACAGCTGTGTTGAAAAGTACAAACTGAGCTTAAGTAAAACCATACTGTTGGTCTGGGAAGGTGGCTCTGTGGTAGAGTGCATGAGGCTAAAGAAGAGCACTTCAGCTCAAGGGACAGCACGCAGGCCCAGAGTTCAGACCCCACGACCGGACCCAAAAAAAAATACACACAAAAAAAACACACTGTTGAGATTTCTCTCTGGAACCAGCTAATTCACTAGTGAATTTCTTACTTTTTCTGTGCTAAGTTGAGGGAAGCAGTTCTCATCTCCTTTCTGACACTTTTTGGTGAAAAGTAAAAGAAATCTTGCATACTGGATAGTGTACTTTTGTTCATAGGAATTAGAAATCTTAAGCCAGGTATGGTAGCATAAACCTGTAGTCCCAGCCTCTGGAGGCTTAGAGACATGAGGATAGCAAGTTTGAGGGCAGCTTGGGCTACATAGAAGACCCTGTCTCAAACAAATTAAAAAAAATTAAGTACAAACAAAAAAAGAGAGATCTTTGCTAGTGCAGTGTTGGCACCTTTTTTCTGTTAGGTAGCTACGCTCCTGTGGTAGTTTTCTGCTCTGCATTGAGGCATGAAAATAGTTGAGAAAAGCACGGTGTGCTGGCTGGGCCCGGCAGAATGCTCCACACTGAAGTGTGAGTTTCATAGGATTTTCACATCATGAGATAATGGTCTTTTCCATTTTTTCCCAGTCATTTAAAAATGTGAAGGCCATTGTCTGCTCTCGGGCCGGACACAGTGGCCGTGTGTGCCTCGTTCACTGCCCCTACCCTGCGGCTCAGAGGAGAAAGAAAGAAGGAACTGTCTGAGCTGTAGGGCTGGCTTTCTTAGAGCTTCCCACACAATGTCTCTTAGCTGCTTAGCCCTAGGGGTGGGGCCTAGTGCTGAGTCTGGGGCCTTTGGGGGCTCGGGCTGCCCTACAGGGTGGTTTTAGAGTTTTGTCTGGAGCCAGTTGGATTTCACTTAATATGTAATCATGGAAGAAAATTCTTCCTGTGTCTGTCTTTGCTGTTGGCTTGCTTTTTTTTTTTCATTTTCTTTTGTGGCAATACTTGGGTTTGAACTCAGAACTTTGCCCTTGCCAGCCAGGTGTTCTGCCTCTGAGCCACGTCTCAATCCCACAAAGTGCTCTTTATTTGCCTACAGGGTGGCTCTGTCATCCCTGAGGGGCTTCTTCAAGCCACACTGCTTCATACCCCACTATGTTCCCCTTGAGGATTCATTTTTGTCTTTCCTACATACCTGGCAGTGAAATGCTTTGGGGTATCTTATGAGTCAGATCACTGTGGCCTAACATTGCTGGACATGTTACCATTTAGAGGGTGAAAGACTGGTCATAAGTCAAGCATGTTGGCGCCTGCCTGTAATACCAGCGCTTGGAAGGCTGAGGCAGGAAGATCATTGAGGCCAGCCGGGGCTACAAAGTAGCAAGTTTATCTTCAAAAAAAATAAATGATAATAGAGAAATTAATGAAAGGAAAACAGATCATCTCCTTAAAGGGCATGTACACTGAACATGGGGCTCGTGTCCACCATGCACTGCACCATCTCTTATCATTGCTTTTTTCCAGCCAAGTGTCTATCTATGAGGTCGACAAACAAGATTGTCGCAAATTCTGCACTACTGGTATCGATGGAGCCATGACCATTTGGGATTTCAAGGTAAACATATCTCCTTTGTGTAGCAACTGTTCCCCAGACAAATATTCCTCATTTTGTGAAGTGGTGAGCTCTGTATCCACAGAAGACCAGGCTGCTACAGTGTGACTGCTTTAAAACCTGAGCAGGCCAGGCACTGGTGGCTCACACCTATAATCCCAGCCACTCAGGAGGATGAGATCTGAGGATCATGGTTCAAAGCCAGCCCAGGCAGGAAAGTCCGTGAGACTCTTGTCCCCAATGAACCACCAGAAAACTGGAAGTAGCACTGTGGCTCAAGGTGGTAACTTGCCCTGAGTGAAAAGAGCTCAGGAACAGCGTCCAGGCCCAGAGTTCAAGTCCCATGACCAACAACAAAAAAACCTCTGACCATCTTTACCAGAGGGAATCCCCCCACTCTCCGTGGGGTGAGAAATACTTTCTGACACTGACAAGATCCTGAGTGCTGCTGGCAAAGCAGGCCCTGCCCTGGCCACCAGTCTGCATTTTGGTGCCCAGCTGTACTCTACGGTGATTAATATAATTAACACTAAAAGTCTGCCAGGTGCCAGGCACCATGCTAGTGATAGGCATCTGGAGGTGAAGGGGTCCTTGACAGAGCGAGGCAGCTTTGTCACACATGGGGTAGGGCAGGGGTGGTGAGTTAAGAGAGGACAGGAGGCATGGTCCTGCCCCACACCCCAGCCATGTCTTATCATCACCGTGCTATGGCCCTCTGGGAATCTTGGAACCCAAGATGGAGCTGGAGAGGACCAGAAAGAAAGAGAGAAAGAGAGAGAGCTGAGGGCATGGGTAAAGTGTGTGCGCCCCCAGCCTGGAGAGGGGTTGAGGACACAGTGACGCACCTGCAGGGAAACCACGCTGTCCACTTGGAGATCGTGCAGTGGACACCTAGGAGGGACAGCAGGGGTGGGACAGTGAATGGCAACTCCACCATGTATGGCATAGCACAGCTCAGCCCGCTGTGGCTGAGGGTGCGGGCTCTGCAGTACAGACAAGGGGTCCCCAGCCCTGGGGGCGGGGCCTGGTCTTGGGGAGGGAGTGGGACTGGAGCACGGTGGGAAGCCAGTGCACAGTCCTGCAAATGGTCAGCGAGTGTCTTCCACCTTTCTCAAGACCTTGGAGGCCTCCATCCAGGGCCTCCGGATAATGTGAAGTGAGGGCGCCTCTGCCAGCCGCGAGAGGACCCGCGGTGACCCGGCCCGCCGCCCACCGCGCGCATGAGGGTGAGGACGGCCGCCCAGGAGCACGGAGCACGCAGCCCCGTGTGCGTGTCTGTGTGTGCGTGTGTCTGTGTGTGTGTGTGTGTGTGAGAGCGCAGCCATGGTGGATGTGGTGGTTTTTAATGGCAGCAGTGAGTTTTTCATCTTGTTTCGTGTTTGCTATTTCATTCCATTCTTGACCAAAGCTTCTTTTAGTTTATTATGGAAACGTCACACTAACTTAAAGAAAAGAGGAGGAAGTATGTTCGTTGTCTGCTAGAAAATGAAATAAACATCCTGAATGTGCTTTTGGTTTTGTTTTCTTATACGCTGCCGTTCTCATCAGAACAAATGTGGGTCAGTTCCTCATTAGTTCATTTTGTGGGTGGGATCTTAAGAGTCCAGTTTCGAGGTTGCACTGTCCTGTGGGACTATTGATTGTGGGACCCATTGATCCCAGCGCTCCCTCAACACTGCGCCCCGAGCCAGCCCTGGAGGACGCCAGCCCAGGGCCCACAGCAGGACGGCAAGAGGGAAGAAACATCATCTTGTCTTAGATTATTGTGCCCAAGCTGAGGGTCCTCCCTTACATGCCATTGCTCTGGTGAGGAGGGCCCTGCCTATTTCCTCTCCCTCCCTTACTATCCCTGAGCTGCTTTTGCTCCAGGCTAGCACTCTACCACTTGAGCCACAGCACCACTTCCAGCTTTTTCTGTGTATGTGCTACTGAGGAATGCAACCCAGGGCTTCATATATGCTAGGCAAGCACTCTACCACTAAGCCACATTCCCAGCCATCCTCCCTTTTTTTTTTTTTTGGTCAGTCGAAAGTCTTAAACTCTGGGCTTGGGTGCTTGCTGTCTCTCGGCTCTTCAACTCAAGGCTAGCACTCTACCACTTGAGCCACAGTGCCACTTCCGATTTTCTGGTGGTTTATTGGAGATGAGTCTCGGGGACTTTCCTGCCCAGCCTGGCTTTGAACTGGGATCCTCAGATGTCAGCCTCCTGAGTAGCTAGGATTACAGGCATGGGCCACTGGTGCCCAGCTTCATCCTCTTCTTTTTTTTTAAACTGGTCTTTCCATCTTAAAGTTTGACTGTGCCAGGCTGACAGTTCTAGGAAATAGAAAATACATACAGAGGGCTGGGAATGTGGCTTAGTGGTAGAGTGTACCCCCATCATTAAGTGACCCATGGGCATCCATCTTAATAGAGCTTGTGATGTTTCAAAGGTTTAAAAACCACCAATGGAAGTGGCACGGTGGCTCAAGTGGTAGAGTGCTAGCCTTGAGCTGAAGAGCTCAGGGACAGCGCCCAGGCCAGAGTTCAAGCCCTACAACCAACAAAAAAAAGCCACCAATGGTAAGTCAGGGTTGAGACCAAGTCCTTAAGGAAGGGTGAGTAAGCTACACCCTCCATACCATAGCTACTAGAAAAACAATGCATTGTGTCAGCCTACCAAGGTAAGCTGCAACTACCCACAGCAACCCTACAGGGATAACCTGGGTTTTGTTTGTTTTCCAGTACTAGGCTTGAACTCAGGGCCCAGTGCTCATTCAGCTTTGCTTGCTTGCCTGATATTCTACCACTTAAAGCCATGCCTCCAACCTTTTCTCTCATTTTGCTTATTATTTGCAGGTAAGAGTCTCTTGAACGCTTCTGCCTAGGCTAGCTTTGAATCATCATGATCCTCCAGATCTCAGCCTCCTGAGGGCTGGAATGATAGACATGTACCAACACACCTGGTAGAGTTGAACTGTGATTGCCACATTTTATAGATGACTGACAGTCAAGTCCAGAGACAATGAAGGTCCAGTGTCTCCAGACCCCAGTGGAAGGGAGTAGAGATGCCAGGCTAACAGCCCAGGTCCTCTTTCCCACGCCCTCACTCCCAAGTGACTGGAAGTGATGGGCCCTCCTTGACTACTTTGAGGGGTTTCTCTGTAGATCTGAGTTTCTCAGCCATCTGTTTGACTGAGAAGTCCATGAGTGAGTGAGTGAGTGCTGGGAATCAGGCTTCTGAGAAGGCCGTAAGTGGGTGAGGGGTTCCGGTTACCCAAGTATGTAATGCTCAGCCTGTGTTATGGGTGGAGACACACCTCTGCCCCAGGACTTTGTCTCCTTGGGGGGGGGGGCCTTCGGGCGTTGGGCGGGCACAAAACTTTCCCTTCTGCTTCCTGCTTGCGGTGACCCAGGTGGTGATGGGGCCCTTGGTCTCAGCAAGAGGGGCTCATCATCCCTATTTGGGGGTACACATGCCCAGCAAAACATGGAGATTATTCAGGAGTACTTGGGAAAGGGGCTCCTGCCTGCAATCAGCTGGGAGGAGGAGGAGGGAGGAGTGGGGAACGAGCAAGAACCTCAGTCTGCCTGCCTGTTTCTGAAGAAGTTAACAGCATTTCTTGGAAACCTCAGACTGGATTAAAAAAAAAAAGCTGAGCATCTTCATCCCTGGACACTCAGATGCCAGGAAGCTGCCCAAGCCCCCTCCACACTCCAGATGAGACTCCTCCATCCTCAGCTCTCCTGCCCCTCCCTGCCTCACTAAGACTAGACCGGGTCATTTCAAATAACACCTCCCATTGCTTCACAGGGCCTTAGTGCAGGTTTGTAAGGCCCTCTGCCGTCATGGGAGGGGGCGGGGGGCCCTGAGGGTACTACCACTGCTGAAAGTGGCCCAACTGGAATTGCATTCTGCTGTGGGCCACATGTGATCATGCTGAGGATATCCCCCTCAAGGGGCACAGTGGGTTATGCAAACCTAGCTGCTGCTTCCTGTGTCAACGCTGAGTCTTTCTTCACCTCAGCCAGCCTCAGAGAAACGTCCTCAGGCCTACCTAGTGCTTGGGATGCTTCTGGTAATGGATAGCAGAAGAGCAGCACAAACCAACTTGAAGCCAGTCCAGGCATGGTAGTCCATTATAATCCCAGCTATATGAAAGCAGAGGGATGGAGGAAGGAAGATAATGGTCTGAGGCCAGCACAGGCAAAAGGAAGAGACCCTATGGAAACAAATAACGAAAGTAAAAAGGACTTGGAGACATGGCTTAAGTGGAGTACCTACCTAAGCAAGTACAAGACTCTTGAGTTCAAGCCCTAATACTCCCCCCTGCCCCCCCAGGCAAATTATATATTCATATATATATATATATATATAATATTATATCACATTGGCTGGGTGTGGCAAAGCAGACTTGTAATCCCAGCACTTAGGAGGCTGAGGCAGGAAGATCAAAAGTTGGAGGGCAGCCTGAACTACAATAGTGAACCATCCCTGTCTCAAAAATCAAAAAAGAAAAGAAAGAAGGAAAGAAAGGAAGATTCAGCAGGTGTCTTGGCTCACCTATTTGAATCTTTTGGAGGCTGAGTGGACACAGGAAGTTTTTTTCTCTAGGGTTCTTTGCACTGTGTTGGGGGCATTGTTTTCCCTGGGCTGGGGGCACTTTCATGTTCAGAAAGGGGTTTCTTGGCCTGGATCGCCAACCCCAGAGTTATGGACATGGCTCAGCTTTGGTCAAGATCCAAAGCTTTGGGTCAGCTTAGGTCACAGCCTGGGACAGAAGATAGCTGGAGCTGATACACTTAGAACACACAAGCTCCCTGCCTCCCTTCTCCCATGGGAAGGAAGCTGCTGCTACAAAACGCTGGAAACTTCTCTAAGCTAAAAGCTATTACGTGGCTTTGCCAAGGCTATGTAAACAAATATGCAGGAACAGCAGGCTGCGGGGAAGGGGGACTGGATTGGATCCCCTCCCGGTGTTCTCAGAACTAAATAAATCTGAGCTGAAATTTCTGATGCACAATTCTCCCGGGCAGAGCACAGGGACTCCGAGTAGTGTCTCAAGTTGGTGACGATGGCTATTGGGAGTTTAGCAGGCATTGCCTTGGTGGAAGGGCAGTGACAGGGGCAAAGTGACCTCATAGGTCCTCAGCCTTCTCATGCAGGACAAATCCAAGTTGGCAAAAGAAGACTAGGTGGGCCAGGCACCGATGGCCCACGCCTGAAATCTTAGCTACTCAGGAGGCTAAAAGCAGATAATGGCAGTTCAAAGGCAGCCCAGGCAGGAATGTCCGTAAGATTATTCTCCATCTAAGCACCTGGAAGTGGAGCTGTGGCCCCGGTGGTAGAAAAGTAGCCTTGAGCATAGATGCTAAGGGACAGTGTGCAGGACCTGGGTTCAAAATGAAGGACGGATGCACAAAAATAAAAATACCCGCTAGAGCTCTGAGATTTCCTGGACCCAGGGCCTCCATCTGAGGGGGACCTGAATGGCAAGGGTGTAAAGCGTGTGCCCGCGAGGCAGCCCAGGAGAAGCACTCCGAGAGGGACTAGAAATGGGGAGGGGGGGAAGGTGGAGGGGAGAGAGAGAATGTACAGGGACAGGAAGTCCCCAGAGGAGGCCCTGTGCTCGCCGTCAGGGGCTCCCCCCCCCTCGCCAGGGCCGACGCCCGCGGTACACCGAGGGCGGGAAGGGCGGGGAACCCCCGTGGGACGGGACGCGGCTTGGGACAGGGCGATAGGGGTCACGAAATGGTTGGGTCCTATGGCCACCCGCCCCGGGCGCTCAGGCTGCGCACCTCTCTTGCAACCTCAGTTTCCCCACCCAGAAAGCAGGAAGGGGCGACCGCGGAAGGGGAGGGGGTCTGACGTCCAGGGCGGATCCCCATACCCGCGGGGTGGGCGTGGCATGCAGCCCCGCCCCTCTCCTCGTGGCCCCGCCCCGTCTCCCCATGGCCCCGCCCCGCGAGGCCCCGCCCTCCGCCCACGAGGAAGCGCTGCGGGGCCAGAGCCGGGTCGGCGCGTCGACTGTCCAGAGTCCGCGGCCGGAGCGCCCCGAGGTGAGGGGGCGCTGGGCCCGGGGTGGGGGGGAGGTCGGGGGTCGCCTTACGTGGGGGGCTCTGGGTGGGAGACGCTGCCCGACGGCGAGGGGACGCGGAAGAGAGCGAAGTGCGGCGTGGGCTGCGGAGGGCAGAAGCGGGG
>NW_012267284.1:6629555-6653112 GCF_000151885.1 Dipodomys ordii
GCGGGCGGCGCCCCGGGCGGGCCCGTACCTCCCTCTTCCCCCGCGATCCTCCACCCGGGCCGGGGGTCCCCACTTCCTCACCTGGAAAATGGGGTCGGTGTGCAGAGGACACGGAGGTGGACCCCCGGGGTGACCCCAGGAGACCTGGTGTGATTCGGGGTCCCCCGTCCCAGGCCGAGCCAGGGAGGACTTGTGTGACTTGGAGGGATTCTTGACTGTGGTCGACTACAGAAGAGGGGGGAGGGAGAGAACCCAAGGAAACAGACGTCTCAGGATCGCTTCAGGGCCCCAAAAGAGAGAAGTGTGTGAAAGAAAGTTCTAGCTTAACCCCGGCCGGGGAAGTAGCTCCATCTTCTCTGCATCATCCGTCAGTGGGTCGTTTTTCTTGAGCCACGTCTCCAGCCCTCCTTTTGGGTGGCGAATTGGTGATGGAGCCTCTGGGACTTGGCCTGGGAACCGAGATTCTCCAGATCTCAGCCTCTTAAACAGGGATGAACCACAGCACTGGACGAAATTTTATATTTGTTCCTCTTTTTTTTTTCCTTGCCCAGGGCCCTGTGCATGCTTGGGCATGCATTCTGCTAACGGGGCCCTATGCTGAGCCCCCTAAACTCAGTGCAGTAAACGCTACATGTTTGAGAGGGTCTAACCTAAGTTCTAACTTGTCACTATTGTAAAAACAATGGCTTTTGTGAACATTAACATAATTTCAAAAAAATATTGGTGGTTGATTCCTTAGCCCTACAAAGGCTATACATGAACCTAAGATTGCCAGCAATTTAAAAATAACAAAATGTGAACTCTGTCCTGTGCTCTCATACAGTTTTAATGTGAAACCTATTTTCTCTTCCCTCCCTCCTTCCTTTCTTCCTTCCCTCCCCCTCTCTTTCTTTCTTTCCCCTCTCTCTCTCGCTCTGTCTCTCTTTCTCTTGTCAGTCTTGAGGCTTGAACTCCAGGGTCTAGGTGGTTTCCCTGAGCTAGCAGTGCTCTGCCAACCACTTGAGCCACAACTCTACTTCCGCTTGAGTCTCAGGGACTCTCCTGCCTGATTAACCTGTGATTCTCAGATGTCAGCCTCCTGACTAGGATTTTAGGCTTGAACCGCCAGAGCCTGGCTTCTTTTTCTTCTCTTTTTTTGGTTCAGGTCCTGGGGCTTGAACTCCGAGGCTGATTGCTGTCCCTGAGCTTTATTCCTTAAGGCTGTCTAGGCTGTAATGATTTGAGCCACTGTTCCCTCCACGTGTGGCTTTTTTGGTGCCTATTTGGAGATAAGAGTCTCATGGACTTCCCTTCCTGGACTGGCCTCAAACCTTGATCCTCAGATGTCTGGCTTTTCTAATTTTTGTTAGCATAAATTATACAGAAGGGCATGGTGATTTATGCCCCCATTTTAACAGATTTTTAGTGGAATCTGTTTATCTTATCTCCTATGTAGTGTCTAGATGTCATATGACATGTATATGTATATATCCTGTATGGTGTGTACATATATGTATTTATACCATATCATATATGGTATGTGTATATATATTTATATATATTTACACACACACACACACTTATGGGTATTTGATCATATCCAACCATCCAACCCCCTTCTCTGTCTCTCCTTTCTCCCTCCCTTCTCCTTCGGGTCTCCCTTTCCCAGTGACCTTCCACAGTTGTGGAGAGTTAAGAGTTGGCAGCTGTGTGGATTTTCCCACCATCCTGCTGGCATGGAGTTTCCTGTGTGGGGGTTTTGTTGGGACTCTGTGGGCTGCTGTTGCATGCCTTCTGGTGATTGGTGTGTCTGTTTTCGGATTGACCTGGCCTGGCTAGGAAGACTACTGGGGCTGAATCTGAGCTTGGTGTTCAATCCTATCCTCCCCCCCCCGCCCCAGGCTGCTCCCGGCCCCCTGCTCCAGCGCACAACAGGAAGTTGAGTAACGCCTAGCCCCGCGCTGGGTGACTTGCTGGCAGCCAGAGCTGGGCGTGGACTTCCTGGGAAGCTCCTAGAGCCAAGACCTTGCTGCAGGCAACGCCTGCCGGCTTTTGCCTGAGATCCTACACTCCGGGAAGCTGAGTGATGCCTGGGACTCCAGGATACACCAGGGGATTGTGGGCTGAGGATACCCAGCCCTGCTGCAAGGAGCCCTGAGACCCAAGACCCACAGCCTGCCGCTGTGTCAGGCTGGCTTGCAGGGGGTTGTGCACCCCGACTGGAGGCCAGAGGCGGCTCCAAGCCTCCCCTGATTACTGACTCCATTTGGAGCATGTCCTCCCATCCCTCTCTTGAATTTATCTTTTCTTTCTATTTCTTTTTAATGGTTAATTGGAGATATTTGTCTCATGGACTTAACTACCCAGGCTGGCTTCAAACTTTGCTCCTCAGATCTCAGCCTCTTGAGTAGCTAGGATGGCAGGTGCGGATCACTGGTGCCTGGCCTCTTTTTGCTTTTTTAAAAAAATTTTCTTTTTCAGATAGGGTCTCGTGCATTTTTACCCTGGCTGGCCTTGGGCGTTGATCCACCTATTTTCTCTTCCCAAGTAGCTGGGATTTTAGGTATTCCTGGCAATACAGGACATTTCTAGTGTGTGAGGAAGGAATACAGGTGGAAGGCCAGGGGTGGAGCGCTTGCCTAGCATTGTGGGAGGCCACGGGTTCCATCCCCCAGCACTATAAAATAAGATACCCATGGGTCTGAATGGGAGCCCCGCCCGGGCAGCCTTTCCCTCCCCCAGGAGCCTGGGGTGGGTGTGCAGCCTACTTGGTAGGCCATAGATAAAGCCCGGGCTGGGGCTGAGGCTCAGAAAGCTGCTTCCTGGATATAACCACATGATGTGAGCCCCGAGGCCTACCCCTTTCAGGGCTCCCACTTCCTTCTTTGGTTGGCCAATCTGCTGGAGTCTTGCTGTTTGGGCTGGGGGTGAGGGGGATGACAAGGGAATAAAGGGGAAATGAGTCTTCCTCTCTCCTACCTCCCCTGTCCCTTCCCCTGTACTTTGTAAGGTTCTGGGGAACTGTCTGAATTCATACTAAAGTGTGACTGGCTGATAGAAGTGATCTGAACTCATTCTGCCCTCACACCCTGCCTATGGCTATGTTTACTAGCTTGTTCACCTCCCCCCTGCACACGTTTGGCCTCCTCCAGGGCATAGGGCTGTGAATGGGGGCAATGGCTCTTTCTCTATAGCCAGGGCAGCCATGTGCCTGGCACACTGCTGCTGGAGTTTGGAGGTGGGCTTCTGGCCTCCTCCACAGTGGCCTGGGCTGGAGGAACAGCTTGGCAGACTAGCCTGGAGCTTCCTTTCCAGAGCTGGGCCTCTGGCCCCAGAAGCCCTCAGGAAAAGCCTGGTCGGGCCTGCGGACCTGTCTGTCCCTTACCCAGAGGCCTTCACGGGAGAGGGGCGGAGGAGGCTGTGAAGCTGCCTCTCACTCTGAAGGTGAGACCCAGTGGCTGCAGTGGTTGGTTATGTGTGCATGCGCGGGTGTGCCACACTGATCGCCCCTGAGGCCTGAGCTGTGTGCCCACACATACTGCACACGTCCCCTCAGCAAAGGGCAAGATGCCATTCTAAATGTGGCGGAAACACGTGTGCATCTCACACCTACAAAGGTGTGTGTGTGCACACACTGTGTCTGTCCCCTGCGGCCCTGAGGACTTTCTAGAACATTCTGCCACATAGAGAAGCAGGTGGTAAGCAGGAAGTAGGGGGTGCCATTCAGAGCCCTGTGTCTGGGGGCGGCTGTGTGGGCTGAAGCAGCCAGTGTAGGGGCCTGACACAGCGGGTTCTGTGCCCCTCTGACCAGGCCAGGGAGGATAATTCACAATGGGTAAACTGAGGCTGGGTGCCATCACCACCCTGTGGACCAGAGCTGTCACTAGCAGACATGATACAACTCTACTTCTCCTCTCTTCTCCCCTCCCTGTTTTAATCTGTGCAGGTCCAGGGCCTTGACTTCTGGACCTGGGCACTGTCTGAGCTTTATTTGCTCAAGGCTAGCACTCTACCATTTGAGCCACAGCTCCACTCCCAGCTTTTTGCTGGTTAATTGGAGATAAGGGTCACATGGAGTTGGCTCTGGTCGCTCACACTTGTAATCCTAGCTACTGACCCGAGATCTGAGGAACTCGGTTCAAAGCCAGCCTGGGCAGGAAAGTCCAAGAGATTCTTATCTCTAATAAACCACCAGAAAACTGGAAGTGGTGCTGTAGCTCAAGTGGTAGAGCACTCGCCTTGAGCTGAAGCGCTGAGGGACAGTGCCCAGGCCCCACGACTTGGGGAGGTGGTGGGGAGTCTCATGGACTTTTCTTCTTGGGCTAACTTCCAGTGGTGACCCTCAGACCTGAGGCTTTTTTGAGATAGTCTCACTATGTAGCTGGGCTCTCCTCTAACTCATGTTCCTCCTGCCTCAGCCTCCCCAGTGGAGGGATTATAGGCATGCACATCAGGCTTGGCCTAGGTGCATCATCTTACTTGACCCTCTCTATGCTTTGCATTGTGCACACATGAGGAAATGCAGACAAGGAGAGGAGCCGGGGCCACACATCTGGCAAGAGCTTTGGGCCTCTGCCTCCCACCTGGTGATCTGCAAATGGCAGGAGTGGGTTTGGAGGTTGTGTTTGCCTTGAGTTGGACCAGAGCAGGGGGTGTGGATTACAGGTGTGAAAAGGATGGTGTGTTTCAAGTGGTAGAACACCGGCCTTGAGCAGGAAAGGCCGAGCGAGAGTGGGAGGCCCAGAGCTCAAACTCTGGTACCAGCAAAAATGAAATAATGCTCAGGCAATGGTGGCTCACACCTGTAATCCTAGCTACTCAGGGGCTGAGATCTGAGGATTGCGTTTCCAAGCCAGTAAAGTCCATGAAACTCTTACCTCCAATAAACCACTAGAAAACTAGAAGTGGTGCTGTGACTCAAAAGTGGTAGAGCACTCGCCTTGAGCAAAAAGAGCTCAGGGACAGCGCGCAGGCCATGAGTTCAAGCCTCAGGGCCAGCGCGCACGCACACACACACACACACACACACACACACAAAATGCCCTGATGACACACCAGCTGGACAGGAAGAGCCCGTGCAAAGGCCAGGGGGCCTGTGGACTCCAAGCGTGTTCAGGGCAGCGGGCGTTCCAGGGAGGGATGGTAATGGATAGCCACATGAAGAGGTGGGAGGGGCAGGGGGTAGTGGCCCATTCCCCAAGGTGAGCTGGGCTTGGGTTGGTCCCCTGACACCACCCAGAAGGTCCCCCAGAAACTGGACCTGGGGCTCTGGGCAGGTGGGCAGAATGTGTTCTGTGGGGTAGTTACCAGCAGTGCTAGGGCCAGATGTGGGACCTCCTTTCACATGCCCTCCTTCCTCCAGGGACACCGTCTGTCTGACCATCCGCCTACCTCTGTCCTCCCCTCACACCCTCTGCTGGGGGCCACATGCTGGGTGCTGCATGGTTGGTGGGGTTGTCTCCATCTGCGCCCCATATTCTGGGTGGAGTGGGCTCTGGCTGTGAGCCTCTGAGTAGCCACGGCTGGCTGTGGAAAGGAAGCAGCTCAGCTCAGCCCCCCCCCCATTGCTGCCTGTCCCCACCCTTGTTCCCGGACACGGCTACTGTCTGAGAGGAGGGAAACTGAGGCCATGGGCCTGAGTCCTCCCTTGTGGGATGGGGTGCACAGGCCCAGACCCCGTCTCACCTGGATTATCTGGTCGTGGCAGGAGCTGAGCGGCCATGGCGTACCACAGCTTCCTGGTGGAGCCCATCAGCTGCCATGCCTGGAACAAGGGCCGCACGCGTGAGTGCTCGCTGCCCCTTGGACAGTGGGGATCCGCTGGGGGGCAGGGCCGGGAGAGAGGCAGGTAGGACTCTGCGTGGGGCCCCGAGTCCTTGTGTTGGGAGGGGTGACCATGAGATACCCAGGACAAGCGGGGCAGCCGGGTGGGGAGGGACTGGGTCCTGTTGGGGTGCTGCATGGAGGGGCCCAGGGGGAGGCAGGCAAAGGGAGAACATGCAGTCTTGGGGAGCAGATGGAGGTGTGGGAAAAATGGTAGCGGCTGTGCATAGTTACACATGCCTGTAATCTCAGAACGAGGAAGACTGGGAGTTCAAGCTCATCCTGGGCTACAGAGTGAGACCTTGTCTCCAAATAGTGAAAGAGGAAGGGAGAGAGGGACGGGAGGAGGAGCTCATGCAGTGCAGCACCTACCTGGGGGTGGGGAGGAAGGGAAGGAAGATAGAAAGGCCGGGGTGCCTGGCACTGGTGACTCACCCCTGTAATCTTAGCTACTCAGGAGGCTAAGATCTGAGGATTGTGGTTTGAAGCTAGCCTGGACAGGGAAGTCCTCCATGAGACTCTGATCTCCAAGTAACCTAGAAAACTGGAAGTGGCCCTGTGGCTCAAGTGGTAGAGCGCTAGCCTTGAGCTGAAGAGCTGAGGGACAGCGCCCAGGCCCAGAGTTCAAGCCCCATGACTAATAAAAAAGAAAAGAAAGGCAGGAGTACCAGGTTAGAATTGGTGCTTAGAAAGACCTTTTGGGATGGAAAAGGGGAGGAGCGGGAGGAGGAGGAAGGAGGGAGAAGGAGGAGGAGGAGGAAGGAGGGAAGAGGAGAAGGAAGCAGCTCCCTGGGGAGAGCGGGGTTTGGAGCCAGGCAGTGGGCGGAAGCAGCAGAGGTCATGCGCTGTGGGGAGAGCCCCAGTCCGCAGCCCTGTGAAGGCATTCAGGAGCGGGGGCCGTGGTGGGGAGCGGGGGCTGAACCCCATTGTCTCTCCCACAGAGATCGCCATCTGCCCCAACAACCACGAGGTGCACATCTATGAGAAGAGCGGGGCGAAGTGGACGAAGGTGCACGAGCTGAAGGAGCACAACGGGCAGGTGACAGGTGGGTCTGGGCCTGGCGCTCTCCCCGGCCTCCAGAGTGGAACAGTTGGGAATACACGGGGCATCACCAGCCTCTCCTCTAGCCCTGGGTGGGGGGGAGAGGAGGGGCGCGCTAGCCGCGGAGGTAGGGAGACCTTGAAGTGCCAGGTGCCACCGTGCACGCGCGCGGCTTCAGCCTTCCACCTCCCCCAGGCATCGACTGGGCCCCTGAGAGCAACCGCATTGTGACCTGCGGCACGGATCGCAACGCCTACGTGTGGACGCTGAAGGGCCACACGTGGAAGCCCACGCTGGTCATCCTGCGGATCAATCGCGCCGCCCGCTGCGTGCGCTGGGCGCCCCAGGAGAACAAGTTCGCCGTGGGCAGTGGCTCTCGCGTCATCTCCATCTGTTACTTTGAGCAGGAGAACGACTGGTGAGTGTGTGGGAGGAGCCGAGGGACGTGGGAAGGACTGCCCCCCGACAGGGCACGGGGACCCCCGGAGAGCTCTGGCTCAGGGCCTCAGCCGTGCAGTAGAGGGCCCGATGATCCCTCTGCGCTCCCTGGGTAACAGGGACAGGGCGGTACCAGTGCCCCCTTCCCTGCAGCCCTCCAGGCTGCCGGCTTTACACGGGGGCACGAGGAGGCTGTGGGGCGCCGCGGACAAGCTCCAAGCTCTGGGCTATCAGTCGCTGTTTTTTGGCGCGCACACATGGTTGTGTATGTGTGTGTGTGTGTATGCGCTACTGGGACTTGAACTCAGAGCCCTGCACTTGCTAGGCAAGCGTCTGCCACTGGAGTCACACCCCCAGCCCTTTTGGCTTTAGGTCATCTTGAGGTTGGGTCTCCTCCTGTCTGTGCTGCCCCTGCAGCTGGAACCACAGGTGTGCCCCACTATGCCTAGCTTATTGGTTGAGATGGGGACTATCTCTTTTTTTTTCCTGGACCAGCCCCACTTGTGATCCTCCTGGTCTCTGCCTCCCAAATGGCTGGGAATACAAGGAGCCATCACTCTGCACAACCCTGTCAGGTGTGTGAGACTGGATATCCTGAGGTCAGGATCCAGGCAGGAGCGCAGTTCGAGTCTGGGAGACGTCAGTTCAAATCCCACCGTGGCCTCTAGCCCTGTGAGACATACAGGAGACAAGGCAGGGAGATGGGACCAGCGCACATGGCCACTGGAGCCACTGGGCCACAGGGAGCCAGGGGCACCTGGTGCCTCAGGGCTTCAAGACCCATGGTGACCACCTGCCTGTCCCTCTCGCCCCGTGTGCCCAGGTGGGTGTGCAAGCACATTAAGAAGCCAATCCGCTCCACCGTGCTCAGCCTGGACTGGCACCCCAACAATGTGCTCCTGGCTGCTGGCTCCTGTGACTTTAAGTGCAGGTGAGGTGGGCAGCCGCGCAGGGATGGGCGCCCCATGTGTGCTCAATGCCCAGAGGTGGGCTTAGCAGGGCACACCCCATGTCACCTCTGAACGTCAGCAGGGTCCTGTCCAAGCCTTCCTCCTGCCTCAGTGTAGACCCTCTCACCACAGCTGTTTCCTGGCTTGTCTGGAGGAGAGTGAATGGGTATCCTGATTCATACTCAAGTATAAATGACTAGTAAGCTGAAGCATAGCTCCCTTTATTACCTTAAAGCCTAGACTATCAAGTGTCTAGTTTCCATTCATATTTTCATTCCTGGACATGAATCTTCCTTGGCCACTGAACCCCAACTCTAGCTCCAGGAGATAGCTACCCTCCCCCTCTACCCTCACAAATCTATCCTTTGACTCTGAAGGTTCCCTTTGGGAATCAGCAAGCACCAGAGGCCCTGGGACTGAGGATGGGCATGGGCAGCTGATCAGGAAGAGGTTGACGTGTGAGAGAAAGTGGGGGTGTTGAGGGATGGAGGGGGGAGCCCGCAGGAGGGGCCATGACACCCCTGGAGGCAGCGTGAATGGCTGGCTCAGGTTAGGGCCCAGGGTTTGCAGGAGGTCAGAGGATGCTGAGCTGGGAGACCACTGGGCCCCCAGCTCGTTACTCAGGGGACACTGAGGCCCAGACTTCACTCCATGCACTGACCATGCTGAGGTGGCTCCGCGGCTGCCTTGGAAGAGGGCTGCCCTTCTTAGGTGAGCTCCTCTCGCGCAGGATCTTCTCAGCCTACATCAAGGAGGTGGAGGAGAGGCCAGCCCCCACCCCGTGGGGCTCCAAGATGCCCTTCGGGGAGCTGATGTTCGAGTCCAGCAGCAGCTGTGGCTGGGTGCATGGCGTCTGCTTCTCAGCCAGCGGGAGCCGCGTGGCCTGGGTGAGCCACGACAGCACTGTGTGCCTGGCCGACGCGGAAAAGAAGATGGCGTGAGTCCAGCAGGTGGGGGTCGGGGCTGCGGGAAGCCAGGGCCCAGAGCAGCAGGGCGTGGCTGACCTCCTCTCCCCCTCAGGGTTGCCACCCTTACCTCGGAGACGCTCCCGCTGCTGGCCCTCACCTTCATCACCGACAACAGCCTGGTGGCAGCGGTAGGCTGAGGCCATACGACTCATCCATTCTGCTCTCCCTGCTTCCCTCCTGTCCATCTGCCATCCATCCATCCATCATCCGTCTATCATCTATCCCTTCAGTATCCACTCATCCATCCATGCCTCCATGAATGTGGTGTAGTAGAATAGGTTGGGTGATGCTGCAGTAACAAATTCCCAACGGGACCCAGCATGGTGGTGCATGCCCATCCCAGCACTCAGGAGGCTGAGGCAGGTGGAATGTGAGTTTGAGGCTAGCTTGGGCTACTTAGCTACAAGCATCTGCAGACCCTTAAAGGACAGGTTTGTGAGAGTGGACAACCATGTCCACTACCCGCTCACCCGCCTGCCCATGTGGATGCCAACTTCCTTTTCATCCCTCTGCAATACAGTATGGGGCTGCCAGGAGGATGAGGCTTGCTTGCTTCCCAGTTTCTGACAATGTTGCCCCGGGCAGGGGCCAGGGATCCTGGGGCGTCCCCAGTGGGCTGGGTATCTGGAGTGAGGGCAGAGGGCAGTCTTGCACGTGGCCGGGTGCGAGGCCTGCCTGGGGTAGAGATCTCCTCCCCGGTGGCCAGGCCTGGACCCAGCAGGCCTGCTTCCCCCGCAGCAGTGGCTTCTTTTCCAGCCTTGGTTTCCCGTGTGGTGAGTGGCCAGTGCCCCTGACATCTCCCAGGTGACACCTCTCGATCCTGCTGCAGGGCCATGATTGCTTCCCGGTGCTGTTTACGTACGACAGCGCCTCGGGGTCGCTGAGCTTCGGAGGGCGGCTGGATGTGCCCAAGCAGAGCTCACAGCGCGGCATGACGGCCCGAGAGCGCTTCCAGAGCCTGGACAAGAAGGCGAGCTCCGAGGGCGGCGCGGGCGCAGGCGCGGGCCTCGACTCGCTGCACAAGAACAGCGTCAGGTGCGAGTGGGCGTGCCTGTCCACCCAGGGCAATGGGGGTGGGGCGCAGATCGGCGTGGGTGGGGCCAGGAGGCAGAGGAAGGGGCTCTTCAGTCAGCCCTGACATCCTAATAGGCCCATTTCTAGCTTTTTCCCCTGGCCTGGGGCACTAGAGGCACTTTCTGTGTCCCTCCTCCCCACCCAAGCCTTCAGAGTTATGTTACACTGGCCCAGATGGCCATCCTTGCCAGCCACACCACTGCACCCCAAAGCAGGCTGGGAAGTGCACTCTCCAGGCAGCCCCCCCGGCTGGCACACCCCATGTTGGTGCTCAGCGTGAGAGTGGGCTCCACCAGGGGTCTGGGAGCTCCTGAACCCTCTATCCTCTCTACAGCCAGATCTCGGTGTTGAGTGGTGGCAAGGCTAAGTGCTCACAGTTCTGCACTACAGGCATGGACGGTGGCATGAGCATTTGGGATGTGAAGGTAAGGCCTGCTGTGAACCCCACTTCCTGCCAGGCCTCCAGGGTTGATTTCCCCCACTCCTCCTGTCTGGAATCCTTACAGGAGAAAAGTCCTGGGATGGGAGGAGAGAGGAACAATGGCATCCCCTTGGCCTTCAAGTCTCTAGGTCAGGATTCAATGTGCCGGGATTGAGAGATGTGCAGGGACTGTCCATGGCAGGGTGTCAGCACAAGGCAGCTGAGTCTGCTTGTCCATTCTGCCTCCCTGCAGAGCTTGGAGTCCGCCTTGAAGGACCTGAAGATCAAGTGAGCTGTGGGAGGAACGCTGTCCTCGCTTCATACATGCTGCTGGGCAAGGGACCAGGGGACGGGAGGCTGAGGGTGGCTTTGCTGAATGCTTCTAGGTACCAGTATGAGTCCACGCAGGGGAGGGGTGGGGGCTTTTCTTACCTAAAGAACATGTACCTTTTTCTTTACAAAGAAATGCTTGCATTTATTGTAAAAATGCTCCTAAAGCACAATGCTGGTCATGAACTGCTTCAGAAGGGAGGTAATAAATGTTACAAATGTGGTATGTCTGCCTGTGTCTGGAAGGTTGTTATCCACTGGCTTGAAGCCCAGTGAACAGTCCCAGCTCCCACCACAGCCCAGCCCTGCCTGGGCAGCCCCCCCCCCTTTTTTTTGGTCCATCTTGGGGCTTGAACTCTGGGTCTGGGCGCTGTCCCTCAGCTCTTCAGCTCAAGGCGAGCACTCTACCACTTGAGCCACAGCACCACTTCCAGTTTTCTGGTGGTTTACTGGAGATAAAAGTCTCAAGGAAGGCTGGTGGCTCAGTGGTAGAGTGCTTGCCTTGCATGCCTGAGGCCCTGGGTTCAATTCCTCAGCACCACATAAGCAAAAGGAAAAAAGCCAGAAGTGGCGCTGTGGCTCAAGTGGTAGAGCGCTAGCCTTGAGCTGAAGAGCTGAGGGATAGCGCCCAGGCCCAGAGTTCAGGCCCCACGACCGGACCAAAAAAAAAATCTCAAGGACTTTCCTGCCCAGGCTGGCTTTGAACTGTGATCCTCAGATCTCAGTCTCCTGAGTAGCTAGGATTCCAGGCGTGAGCCACCGGCGCCTGGTGGGCAGCACCTTTCAAAGCTGGCAAAAAAGGTATCTTTTAGGTCATGATTTTTAGTGGACATTTGGCTGGTTTTGGACTTTAGTGGAAACATGATGCAGGCAGTTGGGCCTTGATAAATGTTGATGATTTTCTAGTTAAGATCTTTTTCCTATTTCCATTGTTCCTATATTTCCATTGTTCCTAGAGGGTATTTTTTTTCCTAAAGCACAGATTTGGATCTCTCTTCACCTACGAATCTTAATCTAAGTAATTAATTATAAAGACTTCTTAGAAGCCGGGTGCTGGTGGCTCACGCCTGTAATCCTAGCTACTCAGGAGGCTGAGATCTGAGGATCTCAGTTCAAAGCCAGCCCGGGCAGGAGAGACTGTGAGACTCCTATCTCCAATAAACCACCAGAAAACCGGAAGTGGCGCTGTAGCTCAAGTGGTAGAGCGCTGGCCTTGAGCTGAAGAGCTGAAGGACAGCGCCCAGGCCCAGAGTTCAAGCCCCACCACCAACAAAAAAAAAAAACTTCTTAGAGGTTGAATTCCACCTGATGAATAAAATGGAATCTAGACAGATTAAGTCCCCTCTGTGCCCCTGCCCCAGTATCTACCACTAAATAATTTTGCATGGTGTCAGTTAACCATAATACTCTCACCCACACTCCCTTCTGCATTTAGCCACTGCAGGTGTGCTGGCCTCTGAGAACCATGCACTTTACAAGGTAGAGGAAGCTGGGCGCCGGTGGCTGACGCCTGTATTCCTAGCTACTCAGAAGGCTGAGATCTGAGGATCACGGTTCAAAGCCAGTCCGGGCAGGAAAGTCCATGAGACTCTTATCTCCAATAAGCCAACAGAAAACTGGAAGCCAACAGAAAACTGGAAGTGATGCTGTGGCTCAAGTAGTAGAGCTCTTCCCTTGAGCTGAAGAGCGCAGGGACAGCGCCCAGGCCCAGAGTTCAAGCCCCATGACCAACCAAAAACAAAAAAAGTAGAGGGTAGGACTGGCTGTGGAGTTTCCTCCAGGTAGCAGAGTCCACAGATAGCCCTAAATGGCATTAAGCCTCATGGCCCGCCCTCCTTCCCCCTCCCCCCCCCGCCCCCAACACACACACATACAGACACATACTCAGGCAAACCTAGCTATTAGCAGGCTAACACAGAACCAGACCATTACCACTAGGGGGCACTCGAAGGACAGAAGACAAATGTCTGTTGGCTGCTCCAGACTCTGCTGGGCTGGACTTGCCCTTAGCCATGACATCAGAGCTTTCCCTTTCAGTCCCCATATGCTTGTGCCACCTGACAGGCTTTCCCAGCCAAGCAGTACCTTAGCAGGGGCACAAGCATCAGCAACAAGACAACTGAAACGTGAGTTACGATAATGTCAACTTTAATCTGCCAAATATACAAGTTGAATTTATGGAACATGTTCTGCCTTGGTGCTGCACAGGAACCAGAGGTTCTTGAAATGATTCATGGGTAGGTAAAAATGGGCACTAGCCCTGGCCAAATGGGTGGGAACAGGGTGGGGAAGAGCAGAGAGGGCCTTGGCGGGAAGAGACTGGCCAGGGACAAACCAAGACCCTCAGGGTCCCAGATTATTATGCAGGCTCCGGACAACAGCCTCGCGTGAGCACCCAGCAACAGACTGGGGCTGGCTGCTGCAAATCCACAGAAGCTGCCCTGCCCCCTGCCCCGACGTGCAATCTACTGGACAAACGGAAGCTCTTGTTACCCCACCTCCCAGCACCCCCCAACCAGGGTTCTGAATTCTAAAAACAGCAAAAACATTCAAATGGTTACATATGAAATGCTGTCCTGCATCTTTCTGTCACAAAGATAGCAGCTGCCCCTCCCCCCACAGCCCCGCAATTTCTGTGCCACGATGGAGGAGGCCCCAGGCCGGGGGCTCGCGGCCATGAAGGGCTGCTGCAGCGGCGCCAGGGCACAGGGTGGGTGAGATGCTGCAGAGGTCCTGACGGCACGGCCGGGTTCCCTGGCATCTCCTCCCATAGCCAGCTTACTTATTCAGGGACAGCGACTGCATTCGCTTTCCTGACAAAGTCGCATCGTCTTTTGCTGAGGAGCAGAAGGGGAAGGGCAGGAGTCAGAACACAGCAGAGGGAACCACAGAACTCTAGGTTTCCAAGGACAGTGCTCATCAGCCAGCACACAGGAAGAGACCCAATGGGCCCAGGCTGTTACCGCCGAGGAAGACCAAAAGCTCCAAGCCCCAGTGCAAAACCCTGTGGGGTCCATCCTCTCCACAGGGTCTTACGTCAGCAGCAACATCCCCTGGCTGCACAAGGTCCTTTCCTGCCTGGGCTCGCAGGATGGGAACTGGGAGTTGTGATAAGGCATCTCAGGCTAGGTAACCGTGCCCTGAACTGCCCTCACCTCCATGGGCTTCCCCAGCCTCGGGGACACGGACAGTCATGAGCAAATGCTTCTGTAAAGCCTCTGACCTACACACACTCATGGGGGGAGGCACACAGAGACTCTGCAGGGTTTTGTGTCTAGCCTTTGGGTACATGGTAGTAACTATCAGCTTGCTTGGCTTCACTAGGCACCAGAGGCCTCAGCAGGACTTCCAGTATTACTGATACTCTTGTCACTAGCTGCTGGTGACAGCGAAAGTACTGTCATGGACAGTACTGTCATGGACATTCCTCGAGCCCACTGGCTTCTCTTAGAGCTCCTGTCTACCCCCCACACTGGGTTGGCCTCTACTAGACAGGCCACACAACCAATACTGGCCTTACCTTTCCTCTCTTCTTCCTTTTTCCTCGCTGCCTCCTCCCGCTGCTTCCGGATGATCGCCAGCCGGGCAAGGTCAGCTTTGGCCTGCTCAGTCTTCCCAGCTAAATGCATTTTCATGTAGCGTTCTTTTGCTTTCTGCTTCTCGATCTCTTCTCTGTTTGGATAAAATGGTGTCAGAGGACATCTTTTGTACCAAGACTAGCTCAGCTGGTTATGAAAGCCAGAATAAAGGGGGAAGGATGTGCTCTAGCTGCAGGAAGGGCCCTGGCTCCACACGCCACCAAACAAACAGAAGGAACAGGCCCAAATGATAAACACCCAAGAGAGAATTGGCATGAGCACAAAGCCTGGCTTGTGGGTCAAGGTGGTGACAAAGGGAGTCATGACCAGAGTATGGTGGCCACAGTTAACAAAACAAAACAAAACAAAAAACGGCGGGGGGACCCAAACCAAGGAAGATGATCAGGGGGATAAAGGCACTGGAAACCACAGAGAAATAGGTGCCTCAGATTGTCAGGGGGCAGGGAAAGAGGGCTGTAGATGGAAAGGGGTCATCATGACACGGGACGTTCTTGTGCCAGCTCAGGTGTGCAAGACTGCCCCTCGAGGCCAGTTATACTCCGTGGGACCAGTCATCACCCCAGTAAGCATAGAGATCCTCCCAAGCCTGTGACTGCTCTAGAGGGGAGGAGAGCCCTGGCCAGCAGGAGGTAGGGAAGGACCTGACCTCTTAAGAGGCCTGTGCAGTCCCAGGCAAAGGGCCTGGCTAGAGGGGCCACTTGGCCACTCCAGGGTCTTCTCTACACCTCACCCAGAGGCCAAAACACGTAGACCAGGTGAGGAGATTAACACCTCGTCTAAGTTGGCCCCCTAGAAGGTGCAAGGCTACCCCAGCGTGTGCCAGGGACCCTCGGCGGTTGGGCACCTGGCAGGGGTTGGCCTTGATGATATCGCTTCTGTCAAGCAGGAAGCAAAGGATCCTCAGGGTACTAGAGAGGACACTGAGGCCCCCAAAGGCAGTGACTTGTCCGAGGCTGATCAGGGGTAAGGTGGCAGAACCAGGGTGGACACTGGAGCCAGAGCTGCTGGGTTTCTGGCAGTCAATTCCCAGGAAAGCTAATGGAAGGATGAGGATGGAGGAGTCTTGTAGCCTCCAATGATGCCCTGAGCTCATGGCCCTTACTGTGGAGTTTTCCAACTCAGCTACCCAGGACCTAGAGGATGGAGGATTGAAGCTCTAGCAGGCTAAGCAGGAGAGGAATCAGAGCCCCTTTGCCAAGAAGCCTTCAGCTTCTTACCTGGTGGCCATCAAGTCACTGGGGCTGGAGGTGTGGCTCAGTGGTGGAGCACCTGATCAGCCATACAAGGCCCTGGGTTCGATCGCTAGCACCACCCTCTCCCCCGCCTCAAAAAAAGTCAAGGGACGTCTTATCAGGACTGACCATGTGCCAGGCACATGGGAACTTGATCTCAACCACATTCACATGGCACCCAAAGGAAAGTGGGAATGTGCTGGCTGGGCAGCACGTCCCTGCCCACGCTGGATTCAAACCACAACCCTCTGGAGGCTGAGGCCTCCTGAGTACCTAGGATTACAAGAGTGATCACCAGCATCTGGCTTTCTCTTTCTCTCAAGGAGTTACTGTAGAGCTTTTGGGAATCAGATGAAATTAGATGTGTGGCCCCCACTCCATTACCAGGCGCCTCAGCCTCTGCCTATGTGCTCAGGTCATAAGGCCTGCCTGGCAGACATTACCGTTCTCTCCTCGAAAGCTCCTTTGGCCCATCCAGATCCAGTTGTGTGACCTTTTTGGTTGTCTGTGCTACCCGGTTGGGGTTCTCGATGTCAATGAGCCCTTCCACGCCTTTGCGCTTTTGCTAAGACAAGAGCAAGAAGTTCAGGACTGGCAGAGCCCATGAAGGCCACTCCCACCATCTCTCCAAAGCCCCAGGTCTCTACCTCCAGCCTAGAAGGTGCTTGTGCAAGTCTCCCAGGGGCACAGAACTCAGGAGTACGTTACCAGCTTGGGGAGGGGGAGGCGGGGAAGGGAAAACAAGCATGTAAAAGGAAGGTTTACTCTGGCAAGCCCCAGCAACTGGGGACTATCACCCTAACTTCAGAGGTGACACTGGCAACTAAAGGTCGAAAACATGCCCAAGGTGAACCAGAAAGAGGACAGTAGATGTGCAGAGGCCTCAACACGAGAGCTCTGCTCCCCTGCTCTAAGCACAGCCTCTAGAAGCTGTTCCCATTGAAGCCCTGCCTGGCTTCAAGAAGCACATGCCGGACCCTGGGGGTGGAGGGAGGGGGAGCATGCAGAGGAAGGAAGGAGAAGTGTTCTCCTGACCAGCCCCAGCCTTGCCTGTCTCAGCAGACCGAAGGGCATCCTGTGAGCAATGTGATCACTGGATCACAGTCTGCAGGATTGCTGTGCATGCACGCATGCACTTATGTGTGTGAAGATATAGAGAATACCAGTTACTTAGCAAGTCTGGTCACAATTCTCTGCTCTGTCCATCCTAGCTTTTCTCAAGTGACCAAGAAGGCAGTTTAATAGTGATCATCTGACTAAGGGTTCCGTGTGCCACCTACTCACAACTCCACCCAGACGCCCTGGACTGCACAAGGCATGTAGAAGAATGAACTTGAGCTCCTCCTTCCTGCACCTGCTCCTGTTCATCCCAAGAACACTCTTGATTCCTAATTTGTCCAGCAGACTGCAAACATGGCCTGAGTATGACAGTTCTCCTCTATGGCGCTGCCACACCTCCAGCAAGCCAGTTTCTCCTCGCCACGGGATGCCATTTCACTCCTTCCAATCTCAATGTCCCAGAATCCCTTCTCCAGGGTAGCCCAAACCATCCTTTATGCCATCATAGTGTGTTTTGTCCGTAATACTCATCACAAATAAAACAAAACATTCCACGGCAAAATCACTCAAGGTCTGCAGTCATGGCTCACAGCAGTGGAGCCACTGCCTAGCAAGTGTGAGGCCTTGAGTTCCAACTTCAGGAGCACCAAAAAAAAGCCCAAAATAACAACAAAAATTAGGGTACAACACTGAATTCGTACTGTCTGATCTCCCCATTAGAACACAAACTCCTAAGAGCAGGATTCTGTCTGCATCTCCCATCAGGACGGGACCTGTAAATGTTGTCTGAACTGAGTCCAAGTCTCAGACCCCTATCAGGCTCAGTACCTGGTAGTCATCATCTTCATCCTCACTCTCATCTGAGTCTAGAGATTTCTTCTCCTTTTTGGGGTCACCTGCAGCCCCATCACCACCTTCTTCTTGTTCCTCTTCTTCCTATTTCAAAAATGGACAAGAGAACTCAAAGTCTAAGAATGCAAAACATCCCCCCACCACTGTGGACCCCCGCCCCACCCCACCTCCAGACAATAACCTTGACATTTAAGTGCTAGAAACTGGAACTAAGTATGACAAGGGTTCTACTCTGTGTGCCTGGTCCCCAGTGTGGGAGACTAGAGTCAGAGATAGGGAATCAACCCATGCAGCACCATGGTCTGAGGCTAGTCCCTCACACTGCTCTAGAAGACCCTGTTCTGGGAGACACCTTGGACAGCCTGGATAAGAAGTTTATCTCTCAAGTTTAGAAGCACCAGGGGTGGGGCAGCCCCAGGAAGTCCTGAAGGAGGTGACACTGAACAAAGCCAGAGCAGCTAATGAGACTCTGAGGGCCAAGTCTGGCAAGCAGTCCTATGTGCCTGTAGAGACAGGTGGCACACTGGGAGCATGAGTGTGTATGGGCAGAGGCAGGGAGAGGGACTGTGAACCAAGTTCTTCCTTACTTGCCCAGTCACAGGACGGTCCCCGGGATGGTTGTCCCTCCCCACTCCACATGCTGGTTCTCACATAAGAGTGAGGACTCCTCCCTGGAACTAAAAACTAGAGACACCACCCTGAGCCACTAGAGTGGTTGGACAGGCTCCTACTCACCCTGGCCTTCTGTTTCTCAGCCTGGAGCTGGGCGTCGATCTCTTCTGGGCTTGTATACTGCCTTGCCCGGCCTTTATGGCCTCCCTTTCTCCCTGTCCAGACAGTAACAATTCAGAATAGAAGAAGGAGGCGGCTGCCTTGATCATCCTACCCCTCAGAGGGCTGAAGGCTGCACATTTGACCCACCCTCACCCAATACCCAGACCTACCCTCCAGTGTTCAAAGGACACCGCCTGGTGCAACAACTTTGCAGAAGCAAATTCCCATGAAAATACAGGACAGTACATGACCCAGAATGACCCCTTCGGTCTCCACTTGGGAGTACTTGCCTCCCACCCCAATGACAGAAGATATTACTTGCAAAGCTGCCACAGGCACGGGCTCACCGGATCCTCAGGAACTGAACTGATGCTTCAAGAGCCAGTGTTTTTTTTTTTTTTTTTTGGGTCCAGTCGTGGGGCCTGAACTCTGGGCCTGGGCGCTCTCCCTCATTTCTTCAGCTCAAGGTTAGCGCTCTACCACTTGAGCCCCAGCACCACTTCCGGCTTTTTTCTTTTTGCTTATGTGGTGCTGAGGAATCGAACCCAGGGCCTCAGGCATGCAAGGCAAGGGCTCTACCACTGAGCCACCTTCCCAGCCCAGCAAGAGCCAGTGTTAATCTCATTTTATAGACTTAAGATCAAAGCGGACTTAAGATGAAACAGGGAAAGGGACAACTTTTGGGAGTCAAAGCTCAGCACTACCACTTGCTACATTTGTGACTCTAAGCAAGCACTCCATCTCTATCTTAAGAGCTTCAGTTTCCTCATTTGTGTTCCTACTTCCCTGGGCTGCCATGGTCATAAATTAGCTAACATAGATAGAGATGCTGGTGGTGCCTGGCACTGGACAAGCACTCCAAAAATGTTTTCTGAGATTTTCATTTTTTTCTTCAATAGAGAATTTGGTGGGAAAGTAACAAATACCACTGGCCACATAAGCAATGTCAAATGAGAATAAAATATTTCACATCCATCTTAGTGTAGAGTAAGAAAACTTAAAGGAATCAACCCTCAAGACCCATCAGTAAAACAATATAAAACCTAACTATACAGTCTACCGTGACGAGCAACTCAGAGATAGCAATTGGGAATATTTCAATTCAAAGCCAGCATCAGCAAGAAGTTGATGGGACACCCCTGCCCCCACTTCCCACCATCTCAACCAATAAGCTGGATGGGGTGGTATACAACTGTCACTTCAACTGCATCTGAGGCAGTAGGTGAAATGATCTCTGAGGCAGTAGGTGAAATAACCACCACCACCAACAACAAAAAGTGTCAGTGTTACATTCTGAGCCTCTAAGAACAGACTGACCCTTACTAAAGCCATCTGACACACTTTTACAGAAGGCAGCATCCCCTCTGGCAATCTTAAAGCCCACCTGACTTCCAGAGAGCCCTTCAGTGAGAAGAGAATCTGTAATTAGCCAGCCAGAGCAGCCCTGGACTCCAGAGACAGTAGCAGAGGTATCAGCCTCCTCTGATTTCCTAGACAGCAGCTGCAGAGCTATAATTGGGCAGTGTATGGCCTACACCACCCACTTTTAATGACTACCTCCATTCCCAGGAGTATTTCAGTCTGTACTCAGGAAAGCCTATTGTCAGAAATCAAACTTGCCATTAAAAAAAATAATCTCACACACTTTCTTAACATTCCAGGCAACTGTTAACAACTAAACTGGTTCTATAGGCTCTCATCCTAGACTCCAGACAGTGCCTTGGCCTGATGTGCAGTAGGTTTTTATCAGAGGTTCTTCGAGACTTATAGAACAATGAGAACAAAGAGTTGGTCTCTGATCTTGGGGGATTTTTTCCTTTTAACATCTTCATGTTTTCTTGGCTTTTCTAGCACATTACAACAAGGAAGGCAACCCTACCTGTCAGAAAATCTTAGCACAAATCAAAAGACCAAGCCACCTTAGCTTGTAATTGTATCTTAGTTCTTGTAATTGTAACCTCCAACCCACAGCTGGAAACAAAACCACCCCTCCTGCCTTTTATAGACAAGGCACCAGAGAACTGACATGTCTCTTCCAGATGGAGAAGAACTCAGCAGAGAATGACACTGAATATAGAGATTCTTCTTTGTAAAGCCCAGTCAGTAGCTCTGGGTGTAGTAAAGTCAGGAGGCAATTGAGGTTTCAAAAAGACCGGAGCAGATGTTCCTGTAGGCCGGAATGCATTAATAAGCCTAAAACACCTAAGCCACTAATAGCAACTAAACATCTGTTCTGTGCCAGGAGCTAAGCCTGGCACTCCCATGTCCTGTCATTTTATTACCTCTCTGCCCAACTCACCAAGGTAAGACTTAACACCCCAGACACTCAGAGGCAGACAATAAGCTGGACGAGATTAAATAACGTGCTCGAGGCACAGAATTCGACGGGGAAGATACCTGGGATTCAAGCCCAACACTAGGTATGGACTCTTAAAAAAGCGAGAAGACGACAGGTTAGACGGGTTACGATGTTCACTAGGAAGCCGTGGACGTTATGGATCTTACCAGAACCCTACAAGGAGTTAATAGCTACCGCTTCCTGGGGGCCTGGCACCGGAGGCCTGTCGCTTTCGACTCGTATTATGAAGTAGACACAATCACTGCCCCCCCCATTTGCAAATAAGAAAATGGAGACACGGGGGGGGGGAGGAGGGAGGATGCGACTGTCTGCTGGAGCCCCCAGGGCGCCCGCACTTGGCCCGCGGGGCGGCCAGGCCCTGCCGTGCCCGGCGCGGGGCGCGGGGACTCGGTCTCCGGACATTCTCAAAGTGGGAGAAAACTTCAGATTCCCCCCCCACCCCCCACGGCCCCATCCCCACCCGGGATCGGACGGAGCAGCGCGCCCGGAACCGGCTTTGCACCTCGAGGGGAGAACTCGGGGCCTCCCACCCCACACCTGGAGCCTCCACATCACCCCCGCCCCGGGCCTCAGTTTCCCTCCCCACGAGGACAATTGGACAGCGAGGCCCCGCAGCTGGCGCCCGGCGCTGCCCGCCGCGCCGCCTCCCGCGCCGCCCGTGGGCCGAGGGGACCACCAGAGCGGACGCCAGGCCATCCTGGAAGGCTCGCGGGCCACGCGCGCCCGCACCTCACCTCCTTTAGGCATCGCGGCTACGGCAGCTGCGGCGGCGGCGGCGGCGGCGGCGGCGGCGGCGCCTCGAACTGACACCGGAACCGGAAATACCTTGGGTTCGACTTCTTCCGTCGGGCTCAGTCTCCCCTTACCGCCTCACCCCCACCGCGCGCCGCCGCCGCCGCCGTCGCCGCGAAGATCAGGACCTCACCGGAGGCAGGGACTGCCCCCGCCAGTCGCCTGAATTCAGGCCGGCCAGGGCGCTGCCAGGCAACAACCCCCACCCCCGCCCCCCGCTCAGTGTTCCCGTCTGGGGAGACGCGTAGCCCTGACGGCTAACCCTGCCGGAAGTGAGGGCGGAGGGCCACCACGGAATTCTAGAAGGCAGCGCTGCGGACAGCTAAGGCGACAAATCTCGCGAGAGGAGGGGCGGGACCCCCCCCCCGCGAAGGCCGCTTCTTGAAGAGAGCCCAAAAGGAGCGGAAGCTGTCAGAAGAAAAGCGACGGCTTTCGGCGCCCGGGCTTCTGGTGAGTGTGTTTTCCTCGGTTCCCATCGCCGGCCCGGGGCGCCGGCTGGGGCGGGAGGGCCTGGAGTGCGGCCTGGGCGGCGGGGCCCACTAGGCTCGGCCGCCCTGAGGCGGCGGGTAGATTTGGGATCTTTTTGTCGTTTCTTCTCCCGCCGCGGTTCGATGCTGGGACGGACGCCTTCTGTGTAAACTCCCGTTGGTTTTCCTCCATTCTGTCCCGATGCCGACTCTATCGCGGGCATGGCTGCAGAGTTCTCCTTCCCTGTCTTCCTCTCGCCTCTTCTCCCCAGCACCCCTCTAGTTCTGGGTAGCGCCCTCGTCCTTCTCGATCCCTTTCCTTCCCCGAGGGGATCGGAGATCTAAGGAAAGTGGGGCTGTCGTCCCCTGGGACGCTCTGGGACAAGGACCAGGTTCCACCCGTCTCTAGCTTCAGAGCAGGGACTCCTGCAAAGACCCATTGGTTGGGGATGTCAGGAGTCCCTGTTCAGCGCCACTCTTGCAGATCCCAGCTGTGCTCCCCCCGTAGAGTTCGTTGCTACTGCTGCTGTTTTCCTCTTCTTCCTCCTCCACTTTTTCTTTCTTTCTTTTTCTTCTTTTCTTTGGGGTGTGCCAGTTTTAGAGCTTGAACTCAGGACCTGGGTGCTGTCCCTAAGATTTTTTTTTTCTTCCCTCAAGTCTGACACTCCACCACTTGAACCACAGCTTTGTTTCTGGCTTTTTTTTTTTTTTAATGGTTGATTGGGGATAAGAGTCTTAGGGATTTTCCTGTCCAGGCAGGCTTCGAACCTTGGTATTCAGATCTCAGCCTCCTGAGTAGTTAGGTTTGCAAGGCATGAGCCACCAGCACCCAGCTTCCTTCTTCCTTGTTCCTTTTTAAAAATGGTAATGGGAGAGTTTATGAGAAGGGTCTTTGTAAAACACCTGGCACCTTAGCACCTTACAGTGGGAGGGATTGAGTGGATTTGAGGAAGATAAGTTTGCTGTGCTTAATGGTAGGAGTTTGTTTTGCCAGTTAGGATATGCTTTGTGGTTTTAAAAGTACTTTGATATTTAAGTTTGGACTGGCCAGATTTCATGTTGGGTCTAAAAGAGACTTTGGCACTTGGGTAATATAAGACCTCAATTTTCAGGTGAGACCGAGGACCAAAGAGGGAACACAATCTCTCCAAAGTCACAGAATAATTGATAAAGCTGGAAAGAATCCAAACCTGTTACTGCAGAGACCAGGAAAGATTCTAAGGTACCATGATTTTGTGGCTGTTTTTTCTCTAAATTCTAATTCCTTATAGCTCTTTCAGTTGTAGTCCTCTTTACACTATCATAATTGATGGCCTTTCTCCCCAGGCTTGTAATTTTGTTTGTCAATCTTACTAAGATTTCACCTCTTCGTGGCACATGCTGTGTGCATAGACACAC
>NW_012267284.1:6653477-6665482 GCF_000151885.1 Dipodomys ordii
AAAGAGGGAACACAATCTCTCCAAAGTCACAGAATAATTGATAAAGCTGGAAAGAATCCAAACCTGTTACTGCAGAGACCAGGAAAGATTCTAAGATCCTTGAAAATTATCTTGTTGGGGGGAAATGCCTAAAGTAAAAAGAAGCCGGAAAGCCCCCCCAGATGGCTGGGAGTTGATTGAGCCAACATTGGATGAATTAGATCAGAAGATGAGAGAAGGTGAGTGGAGATGTTCTTGTGTGGGTGGGCTGGAGAAGGCCTGGTGCCTCCGGGAGGGGCATAAACTCATTATAGTGAAGAGACAAGTCTACTAACAGTGACCTGTCGGTACACACAGTGCTGGAAATGCTGCCAGTAAAATAACATTAATGAAAAGGCCTTCCAAAAGCTTCGTGGGGCTTGAACTCTGGGCCTGAGCTCTGTCCCTCAGCTCTTCAGATCCTCAGCTCAAGGCAAGTGCTCTACCACTTGAGCTACAGCACCAATTCTGGTTTTCTGGTGGTTTTTTTTTTGGTCGTGGGGCTTGAACTTTAGGCCTGGGCACTGTCCCTCAGCTCTTCAGCTCAAGGCGAGCGTTCTACCACTTAAGTCACAGCGCCACTTCCAAAAGCTTTTTGACCAACTTGAATATTAAAGCTTTAGGGAACGAAGGTTAGATGGCCTACCTATAAATTATGTACTACTTCAGTTTTTTATATATTTAGTATTATGTGTTGTTACTTGGAAATGCTCTTTCACAATCACGTTCTATGGAACATTTTTTTTTTGATACTGTTTTGCATCTTTAACACTGTTTCTTTTATTTCTTAGTCTTGGCATCATTTTAGTCTTCTAGACTGTACTGTTACTTCTTTCTACATAGGGTGTGAGCTTGCATTTTGTGAACCTATGTATATACTGTCTCTGAAATTTTATTATCAGAAACACAAAGATCTGTTGACCTATAATCACGGTGGAAGCACTTGAATTGCTATTTAAAGTTGTGTGTGTGTACTGGTACTAGGGATTGAATTCAGAGCTTCTCACTCTAGCTCAGCTTTGGGCTGTTGCTCTACCACTTAAGTCACACCTCTAGCCTGGCATTTTTCCTGGTTAACAGATGGAATCTCTAGGACTTTTCTGCCAGGGCTGGTTTCCAACTGCTACCCTCCAGGTCTCAGCCTCTTGAGTAGCTAAGATTACAGATGTGTGCTACTCTGTCCATTTTTAAATGGTTATTGTTGCTAATCTAGTCATTGTAATTATGAAGTCTTACTGTAATTAGCTGTAATCACAAGTCAGATGGCCTGTTACTTTATCTCTTGTTTTCACAACAGAAGGTAACTTGTGGGCGAGGAAATTACAGTAATCAAGGTTAATGTGAGATGAGAGGGTTTTTTTTTTTTCCTCCAAGCAGCTCTTATCATAATAAAGGAAACAAGAGAGTGCTGGAATAAAGAGTCCTTTAAAATTATAACTTCCAGGGCTGGTAGAGTGCTTGCCTAGCATGCATGAAGCCCTGGGTCTGATTCACAGAAAAAGCCAGAAGAGGCACTGTGGCTCAAGTGGTAGAGCACTAACTTTGATCAAAAGAAGCTCAGGGACAGTGCCCAGGCCTTGAGTTCAAGCCCCAGGACTGGCAAAAAAAAATTATGGGGCTGGGAAGGTGGCTCAGTGGTAGAGCGTTTGCCTTGTATGCACGAGGCCCTGAATTGCTCAGCACCACATCAGCAGAAAAAGCCAGAAGTGGTGCTGTGGCTCAAGTGGTAGAGTACTAGCCTTGAGCTGAAGAGCTGAGGAACAGTGCCCAGGCCCAGAGTTCTGGCCCCATGACGACAAAAAAAAAAAACTTCCAGGTGGGTACTGGTGGCTCACACCTGTAATCATGGTTACTCAGGAGGCTGAGATCTGAGGGTCAGTGTTTGAAGCCAAACTAGGCAGGAAATATGTGAGATTCATCTCAGATTAACCACTAGAAAACTGGAAGTGATGCTGTGGCTCACAGTGTTAGGGCAATAGCCTTGAATAAAAGAGCTTAGGGACAGAGTTCAGGTCCTGAGTTCAAGCCCCATGATAGACTAAAATAAAATTATAACTTACTCTTCAAAGGAGCAGTGTTTTACAGTACTAGGGATCTAACCCTGGGGAATCTTGCCTTGTATGTGATATTCTTTATTTGTGAAAAGAATATTCCTTGGGCCATTTTGCTCTAACAGCATAACTTCTCAGCATTTCTTTGTTCTCCTGAAGTTGATAAGCACCCTGATTTCAGACCTCATTGTCTTATTTTTTATTATTATTTATTTATTTTTGGGTCCGGTCATGGGGCCTGAGCTCTGGGCCTGGGTGCTGTCCCTCAGCTCTTCAGCTCAAGGCTAGCACTCTACCACTTGAGCCACTGGGCCACTTCTGGTTTTTTCTTTTTGCTTATGTGGTGCTAAGGAATCGAACCCAGGGCCTCAGGCATGCAAGGCAAGCGCTCTACCACTGAGCCACCTTCCCAGCCCCCCCTCATTGTCCTTTAGTAATAAGACTTCAACATAATTGTTGAAGATCTCTATTTTACTGTTTTATTGAGACACAGATCAAATGCTGTAAAGTTTAAAGTGTCTAGTTAAGAGGTGCTTAGTGTACACTCAGTTTGTTTTGTGTTGTAGCATGTGTCAATCAGTTCTTCATTCCTTTTCTGGCTGAATAACATTCCATTGTGTGGGGAATCCACACTTAGTTTATCCATGCCTCTACTCATGGCCATTTGGGTTCTTTTTACCCTTTCATTTGTGAATATTCACGTACAAGTATGTGGGCACATTTTCAGTTCTCTTTGGTATGCACCTAGAAGTGGAATTTCTGGGTCAATGGCTGACTCTACATTTAACTTGTTGAGGAATTTCCAGATTGTTTCCTGGGATTACATCCGTAATCCTAGCACTTGGGGGACTGAAGCCAGGGGATCCAGACTTTGAGGCCATCCTTACTTAGAGTGCACTATATAGTAAGATGCTGGTGTTTTGTTTTTGCATTGCTGGGGATGAAACCCAGAACCCAGTGCCTTATATATGGTAGACAAGTGCTGTACCACTGAGCTATGTCCTCAATCTGAGACAATCCTCTATCTTAAACAAAACCCTTCCCCCTGTGCAGACTGCATCTACTCTGCTAAACACATACGGTCATTTATACTTTTCACAGCTGAAACAGAGCCTCATGAAGGAAAGAGGAAAGTGGAATCCCTCTGGCCCATCTTTAGAATCCACCACCAAAAAACCCGCTATATCTTTGACCTCTTTTACAAGCGGAAAGCCATAAGCAGAGGTGAGTGGCTAAACTTTCTCAGCCTATTACACTTGAACAGCTTCCAAAATGAAGTAGAGTCTTATCCTTGTTACCCCAGCAAACACTGAGATTTGTCTTACCATTAAAAACTGGGAAACTCTGGGAGCTGGGAATGTGGCTTAGTGGTAGAGTACTTGCCTAGCATGCATGAAGCCCCTAGGTTTGATTCCTGAGTACCACATAAACAGAAAAGGCCCTGAGTTCAAGCCCCAGGATTGGCAAAAAGAAAAAAAAAAATGGGGGAAACTGCTGGGTGCTGGTGGCTCATGCCTGTAATCCTAGCTAACCAGGAGACTGAGATCTGAAAGTTTCAGTTCAAGACCAGCATGGGCAGAAATGTCTGCAAGACTCGGTGGTTTTCAATTGATAATTCTCAAGTAAAATCTCAAGTGGAACTGTGGCCTTGAGTAGAAAAGCTCAGGGATAGCCCTAGGTCCCAAGTTCAAACCCCATGACCAACCAAAAAAAAAAAAAAAAGGAAGGGAACTTTTCTTTTTAATTGAGGGTGGAAGTGGGTTTGTCATGCTGCAGTCTGATGCTCTCTACTCATCTCTTTGGCAGAACTCTATGAATACTGTATTAAAGAAGGCTATGCGGACAAGAACCTGATTGCAAAGTGGAAAAAACAGGGCTATGAGAATTTGTGTTGCCTGCGCTGCATTCAGACCCGGGACACTAATTTTGGGACAAACTGCATTTGCCGGGTTCCCAAAAGCAAGCTGGAAGTGGTAATGTCTAATGATTCCGTTACATGTTAATTCCTGCTGAGCACTGAGCAGCACTTGTCTGGGATGCAGTTTGTCACAGGGGCTCTGCTATCCATCCTTCCTGGGAGCACTTCTCTCTTTGGAGTCTATGCTAGGTGGGGTATCTAGGTCAGTGTTGAACCCCCTTT
Source organism: Dipodomys ordii (assembly GCF_000151885.1). Classification (NCBI taxonomy): domain Eukaryota; kingdom Metazoa; phylum Chordata; class Mammalia; order Rodentia; family Heteromyidae; genus Dipodomys; species Dipodomys ordii. Next base: position 6,657,687 of record NW_012267284.1, read on the forward strand.
CTAACACTGGAGAAGTGTGACTGCTCGTCTGTCCTCAGAGAGACACTTCAGTGTCACCATTACTACATTCCTTTTGCAAGAACTAATATTCTAGCTTGGTCATGCACCCAGGAGTGGTGCTGATAAGCAGTAACTATGTTTAGGGCTCCAGCCCCTCTGAAATGCAGCTGAAAGGCAGAGGAGTCACTGGCGTATGGCCCATGGTAGCTGTTGGCCCAGCTGGAGGTCTGGCCAGTGTGGCCTTTTCACCTCTAGTTTCACACAGGTGCCCCCTCCACAAAGCCTGTGCACAGCAAATGTTCATCCTGGAGCCAAGCTGTGCTCAGGCCACATGCACACACAGGCGCGCTGGGAACATGGATTGGGGGTGGGGGGCAGGCAAAAGGCAGAAGCCCCTCCCCTCGGAGAGCCTCTGGACTGCACAGAGGGTCACGATTGGGTTTAACTGGATCTCACCAGAGGAGGTGCTTACACTTAATTCCTCCAAGAGTCAGGAAAGGTAGAACCCATCCCCCTGCTCTAGGGCCACCAGGGCATTGGGCCAGTGAGCCACAGTAACCTGTGGGCCTACTCTGTCCAGTGTCCCCACCAGCACAGGGCCCAAGGTTCTTCAGAATAAGACTTAGGCACACAGATTTTTTTTTTTTTATCCAGCAATGAATTTGCATAAATGAAATGCACACAGGGAATGAAATTCCCTCTAGAACTCTCATGTTTCCCATAGGGAATGTCCTACTGGTTCCGTGGGTGCAGGGGTATGGCGGTGGGTTGCAGTCTCACAAGCGTCCTCTGTTGCAGGGCCGCATCATCGAGTGCACACACTGTGGCTGCCGTGGCTGCTCCGGCTGAGACCCCTGGCCCAGACCCCCTTCTCCATCCTGGACTGTGGACCTCGCAGGTTCCTGCTGACTGTGCCCACTCCTTCCTAGGATTGGCTATCGTCAGAGCAGTTCCTCAGGCCCCATTTGTGGGTGGCCTCTACAGGTGAAAGCGTTGGCATTCACCAGCTGTGATTTGTAAAAATAAAACCTTTCCACCTCTTGGTCCTGAGTTGGGCGTCCTGCTTCCCCTTGCTAGGTGCAGGGTGGCCCTGAGCGAGTGTGCTTCCTCAGTGAAGATGAAAACTGTACGGATCTGGCTGACCTGAGCAGGGGTGACTGGACCTGCTTTTTCCCTGCTGTAATGTGGGCACCGTAGGTTCCAAATGTGTCTCATACCAGCACAGTGCCTGTTATGTAGATGCCACGGCATCTCCCTTGACTAGGTGGAAGGGACTCCTGGGGCTCCTCTGGACAGCGTGAGGGCGTCTTGTCCCACATAGCCTCTGATCACCTCTGTCCCCCATGGCCTTTGTCTACACCAGTATCCTCACTCAAGTCTTGGTCCCTCTGGGAGTTGGTCCGGAACTTCTGCCAAGGGTGGGGGGCCGCCTCTGCTGGCATCACTTTCAACCACTGCTTATAGTAGGCTCTGAAGCCATCGATCTTCTCCAAGTAGGTGTTCTTCCCTTTGTACTGTAATGGTAAAGAGGGCATCAGGGTCACTGTGTGCCTTTGCCACCAACCCCAAATCCCAACAGCTGGCTTGGCCTTGTTCCCTGCTGCCTCCTAGCAGACTACAGGGAGAGGCAGAAAAGCTGTTGTCAGCCTGATTCCTGGCAAGATGGCCACCTCACTGGGCAGGTCAGATCCCTGCCCAGGCAGTGTCATCTCCCCAATGGAGGTCTCCTAGCCCCACAAGCCATAGTCACTGGGTTTCATCCACTCACTGCCCCCACACTGAAGGCACCTCCGTCCTGGGACCACAACTATCTCCAGGGGAGAGGGAGAGGGTTCTCCAAGAAGCTGCTAGACAGCCCCCAAAGGCCAGAGCCAGGGTGACCCTGGCCAAGAAGGCAATGCTCAACCTGGGGCACATACTCGGTCAAAGTTGGGGGGGTACTGGGCCGCAAACTCCAACTGGTGGATGATCACTTCATTCACAGGGACACCACTCTGCCTCATGTCCTTCAGAATGTCGATGAGGTAGGCATAGTCTAGCTTCTTGACGGCTGCGTTGATGAGGGTGCTGTAGATGTGGGTATTGGGGGTCACCTGGGATCTCTGAAATGAAAGCACACAGCGGTATGATGGCAGGGGCAGTCATCATCAGGCCTGCTATGGGGCCAGTCACCAGGGGCCAGAAGGGTGGAGCCTTAAGGCAACACTGGCCGTCCTCCCCCTCCAAAAGGACAGAAGAACTTGGGAGAAGCCTGCTGCTGAGGTCACAGGAGCTTCCAGGGCTTTGCTTCTGGCTATTTCCTGGGGACAGGGAGGTGGCAGCACCCTGGAGAGGAGCTGCCATAGGCTGACCATGAGGGGCATATGTGGTCCGAAGAAAGCGCCCTCTTAGACTCAGATAAAATCTGTTTAGCACTAACATCCAATGGGGGCCAGGCAGGGTATGTATCAGAACTGGACAAGGCAGTAATAACTGCCCTTTGACCCCCAAGACTTCCAATTCATTGTACCCTAGAAATACCTCTCATCCCTCCAGGGTGCTTGGGCCCAGACCTGTTCCCATCCCCTCCATGGGGCCCCCAAGAGCACCATCTTCAGTATGGAAATGGCCTGTTTCTGTGCCAAGTCCCACAGCAGCTCCTCTTGGTTCCAAAGAGGGTAGATGCCACTCTATGCTGGAAGTGGAGTCCACTTACCCTTCCCAAGTGTAGAGGGTCTGTACCCCCATGTCCTTAACAACTTTTACCCTGCACACTACCACAGGAGACCTGCCTGGACCCCCTCACCTTCATGTCTGCGAGCAGCTGCAGACCGTCCTTGTGTTGGCGGCACCCAATGGCCAGGTTGCAGAACGTCCGCAGATCAGGCACAATTCCTCGCTTTGCCAGGATTGGCAGCAGAGCCTGTGAGGTCAAATGTATCATGTCTGTCTTCTGGGGCTCGCCCCCCCAGGGGAGGACTTGTGCTGAAGCCCTGGATGGGCTGTTGGGAGACCCCAGGGGCCCAGGTCTGTTCAAAGGCCTCCCAGTGCCCTCTGCTGCAGGCATCATGCATGGCCTGGGCTCTAGAGCTACGTTTCACAATGGGATCCAGAGAGGAAGGGGAAAAGGGGCTCATGGGAGTGTGCCTGGGGCCTGCCCCACCCCCAGCCAAGCCCCTTACCTTTGCCCCCTCCAGATCTCCTGACTTGCTCTTCTTCCTCATCAGCGTGTTGTAGAACGTCACATCAGCCTCCACCTGGTGTGTGTCCAGTGAGGTCAGCAGCGAGGCCTCTGCGGGGCTCCCGGGCTCTACCACCTCTGCCAGCAGTGTGAAGGTTTTGATGTCTGGCTGGATCCCGTGCTCTGCCATCTTGCCCAGGAAGCCTTCTAAGCCCCCCATCAAGGCCAGCCTGTCAGCAGGAGTGGCCACCTTCCCAAAGGAGACCACAGTTGGGGAGACAGCCCCGAGAGCCAGGAGGTTGACCTCTGGCTCCATGGGAGGAGGCCTCAGGGCCAGTGGGGCCAGGGCTGCTGAGTGGTCGGCCTGTGCCTCCATTTCCATCTCGGGCTGGGCTTTGCTAGGCACCCTGGCATCCAGAGGCTTTGGAGGCCCCTCTAGTGCCTGAGAAGGTTCCAGAAACAGCTCCTTTTCCAGTGCCTCAACGTGGAGTCGTGCTGCCATACCATCACCTAATTTGAACTGGCCCTTCCTTCCTACCCGCCGCCTGCCTGTAGGTGGCTGGAGCAGAACTGTGCCTTCCTGGGGCCTCAGGAGCAGCCTGGAGGCCAACTCTAGGTCCCCCAGGCCGCAGTCCCGAGCTGCCCCCAAGAGCAAGTTGTAGCCATACTGGTTTGGCTTGATTCCCAGACTTAGCATCTGCCTCCACACCTGTGAGGAAAACACAGACACTGGCTCAGAGTTCTACCAATCCAAGGCCTCCAGCAGCAGGGGGGTGAGGAATCAGATGGCAAAGTCACTCAAGGCACAGTGAAAAGCTGGGTTCCACCCAATCCCAGAAAAAAAGAAGAAAAAAAAGAATGGTGTGGGTCAGTAGTCCCAGCATTCAGCAGGCTGAAATGTGAAGCTCATTTGAGACTAGGAGTTCAAGGTTCACCTGGGTAACATAGTAAAACACTATATATACATATACACACACACACACAGAATACACATACGCATATCTATACACATATAAACACTATGTCTATGTATATATATGCAGTATATGTTACACATAATAATATGTATAATATATGTATATTTTTTAAAGGAACCAGAAGAATCTGACAAGTGTCTACCTGACTCCAGACTCCAGCAGCTCTCCTCTCCTTCCTCAAGCTCACCCCTAAACTGTTCTACCAGTATGGTCCCTCTACCATCTCTTCAGAGCCCTTCTACTTGAGATCTCTGCCCATCATCTCCTTCGTCTCCCCTATGGTAGGGCTGGCCAAAGAGGCTAGGTTCTAGAAGAATCTAGGCTGACTTTGCAGGCTGAGATTCAGCAGTGCCTCCCATTTACCTGATGCATGCCTAGCCACAGGCCCCAAGGCTGAGGCTTAGATGCTGAGACTTGAATTCGTCATGTCAGATGCAGGACAGGACAGAGGCAGAGAGAGCCAGCAATGTAGATTGTCAGACTGTGGCCTAAACCCCACATCTCAAGCCATTCCCGTGTTTGCAACATACACCCAGCACATGTGTGGGGGTGACCCACAGCGCTGGGGTCACATCTAGGCCAGGACTGTGCTGTTGTTTCTATGATGCCAGTTAGCTTATGTGTTTCATCTGCAGGCTCAGACAGGCATCTATACCGAACTTGGGGCCAGGGTGGCGCCTGACATCCCAGCTCACCCAATGAATGGCACTCCCAAAGCTGCCCGGGAGAGCAGCAGGCCAGGTCCCAACCGCCTGCTGGGGCAGGATCTTGAGGATGGTGAGGATCTGGGCAGCCACACAGACAAGGAGTGTGTGTGTATGTGTAAGGGACATGCGCTACCCCATGATGGTGGCAGGGAGTCAGCTCTAGGGTCACGTCAACTTCAGTCTTAGCCTCAGCGCTCAGTAGATGTGGGGTCTCAGGGAAGTTTCAAATCTCCACCAATCTCCATTTCCTCACCTGCAGAATGGGACTCACAGAGCCAGGCAGAGGCATTTCAGTGTTTGTACAGCACAAACACCCCCTGAGGACAATAAGATACTTTAACCAGAACAGGCCAAGGGGAATGTGTTGGCTGATCTTAGGAGATGGAGGCCAGCTGGGCAGCCACAGCTTCTGGGAATTCTGCAGAGGGACACAGGTCTGTGGTCCTAATAAGTTGTGGTTTTGCTTAAAGGGGGCGGGGGGAAACTGGAAAGAGGACAGGATGGGAGGCTGGGTGGGATTGCTGCTGGTCTCTGACACACACGTTAGGATGCAGGGGATGACACTGAGAGGCCACAGAAGCAGCCAAAACACCCATGTAAACACCAACCAACCCTGCAATGAAGGGGACTGTGTGCATGTGTGCATGGGGGTAAGTGGGGTGGGATTCAGGTTGGATGTGTTGATCTCTGCACTCCTAGTGATCACACTGCAGGGGGTCAGCAGGGAGTTTAGGGGGCAGAGTCGCTGCCCATCTGCACACCTTTGTTTCCTGCTGTCTACAAAACAGGGGCTCCAGGTGCCCCATGATGGTTGCCAGGAGGGCCAAAGTTGGCCACGCACACAACCTGCTTTGCACCCCGGCGCATGAGGCTCAGGGTAGGAGGGACTGACCTGCAGGGCATATCGGAAGCCTGTCTTCTTGTCCTGGATGCAGCCCATAAGCAGGAAACTGAAGGTCTCCGCGGTGACCAAGTGGCCCTTGTGGACGATTTCCTAGGTGGGGAGCAAGGCAGGCTGGTTGCAAACCTACAGCAGGGCCCAGGCCACATACCTTGCTTCCAGCCAGCTTGGGCAGCACCTCTGCAAAGGCCACCCAGGCAGTCACAGAGCTGGGGTGGGGGTGGGGGGTCTTTTCACCCAACCCCTGGCCAGCTGTGGGAGCAAGTGAGAACAGCCCACCAAGATGAGCACACTGCCACAGTGCTTCTCACTGGCCCTTTGGGCATGTCAGAGTTAGCCACTGCCTTCCTGGGACACTCCCTCCACTTCCTCACCCCACAGGGGTACCCTTAGACCCTCAGGGGAGGGGCAGGAAACAGGGGCGGCTCCCCACCTTGAACACATCGAGGCACATCCTGAGGTCTGCACACCTGGCAGCTACCTTCAGCAGGGCATGGTAGGTTTTGAGGTTGAGCTGGAAGTTTCTGGCCTGCAGCTGCTGTCGGAGCTTCAGGGCACTCTGCAGGGCTGAGTCCTTCCACGGGGACTCGGCACAGACATTGAACAAGGCTGTATATGTGGCGTCTGAAGGCTCCAGCTGTCTCTTTTTCATCTGTGCAGATGGGAGAAATACAGGAACATTGAAAGACCATGATGTTCCTTGGTCATCCCCCCCCCCTCTCTCTCACACACACACACCTTTTTTTCCTGGCTCCCCATGGTCATGCCAAGAGCAGAGTATACCAAATGGTAAGAGCATGGGCTGCCATGGGCTGGCTTCAGGCTGCAGGAGATGAGCTCTCTGCTGTGAGCGCCCAGGTCTCCAGGGCCACACTCCTTTCTGACACACAAAGGAAATGGCTCCCTGGCTCTTAGGGAGGTCTTTTCCCAAAGAGCTAGCTTGGATGGAGTGGGATCAAGAAAAAGAACAAGCACACACAGGATAGGGGAACAAAAAAGGTACTCAGGAAATGCACACCACAGCCCAGGCATGTTTTTTTTTCTTTGGTACCAGTATTGGGACTTGAACTCAGGGCCTAAGCTTTTGTACTCAAGGAGAGCGTTTTACCACCTGAGCCATAGCTCCACTTCTGGCTTTTTTTGGTGGTTCACTGGAGAAAAGAAGCTCATAGACTTTCCTGCCCAGGTGGGATTTGAAGCATGATCCTCAGATTTCAGCCTCCTGAGTACCTAAGATTAAAGGTGTGAGCCATCTGCTCAGGTAAAGGATGTTTCTTCACATTGCTTCATTCAATCCCCTCAGACCACCTGCATTTTACAGTGGTGAACCTGACTCCAGGAAGTCTAAGTTATTGGCCCAAGCACTGCCAACTAGCACCCTTAGGTCCTGCACCCAGTGCATGCACCTTAAGAGGCTCAGCCCTGAGGCCCTGCCTGCCTTCCCACCCCCTTGCACTCACATCATTGTAGAGCCTGAAGGCCTTCTTCAGGTAGCCAACACGCCCACAGCCACCAATCAGCACCGTGTAGTTGTACTCCAGCGGCTGCAGTCTCTCCTCCTTCAGCATCTGCCTCTCAAACAGGTCCAGAGCATTGGCCAGCTGAGGGGAAAGTGGAGATGGACAGGGCAAGGGGCTCAGGATGGTCTCCAAGATGCTCAGCAGAGGGAGAAAGGTGGGAAGGGACAGCCAGTGCAAAGGTCCTGAGGCCAGGGAAGTGGGAAGGATTGAAAGAGCAGCCAAGGTGCCCAGATGGCCACAACAGCATGGGGAGTAGGAGGATGGAGAGAAATGGGGATGGGGCAGCAGATCCCCCAGGTCCTCATAAACCACTGTGAGGATCTTGGCTTCCCTTTGTTTTTCTTGTGCCAGTCTTGGGGCTTGAATTCAGCACCTGGGTGTTGTCCCCGCTTTTCCATTCAAAACTACTGCTTTTCCACTTGATTTTTTTTGGTGGTTAATTGGAGTTAAGAGTCTCGTGACTTTCTTGCCCCAGCTGGGTTTGAACCTCAATCCTTAGATCTCAACCTCCTGAGGAGCTAGGATTATAAG
>NW_012267284.1:6666007-6669345 GCF_000151885.1 Dipodomys ordii
GTTTTCTGGTGGTTTATTGGAGATAGGAGTCTCACGGTCTCTCCTGCCCGGGCTGGTTTTGAACCGGGATCCTCAGATCTCAGCCTCCTGAGTAGCTAGGATTACAGGCGTGAGCCACCAGCACCCGGCTCAAATTCCATTTTTTAAAGTAAATTCTAAACACTCACAAGGTCTTCAGCATCTACCACTAAGAGATTTTAAAATATAAACACAATGTCACTGTCAATCTTTAAGAAACTTTTGTTTTCTTTTTCAGTGCTGGGGACAGAATTCAGGGCCTTGAGTGAGCTGGGCAAGCACACTGAGCCACATGCTCTAACCAGCAACATAAAAGCAATGGCACAGGATACTTTGGTAGTTTGAGGGAGAAGATGATCAGGATCTGCTTTCTGTGCTGCAAGTAGGTGGCAAAGGACATGATATTGACAGAAGACCTAGTGACAAATGTCCTTAATAGCTGAGGCGAGCTAGACACAGTGGTAGACACCTGTAGTCCCAGCAAGGCGGGAGGCTGTAGATAGAAAGATCATGAGCCAAGTTGGCCTAGGCAAAATCTTTAAGACCCTCCTTGAAAAATAACCAAAGCAAAAGGGTCAGGAGTGTGGCTCAGGTGTAGAGCACCTCCCTGGCAAATAGAAGCCCTAACTTCAAACCTCACAGTACTACCACCAAAGAACAAAAAACAAAACAAAACAACAACAACCAAAAAAAAACCCACCAAAGTTGAGGAGGTAAAGGAAACTCTACACCCAGACATTTGAGGGCAGGATTGCAGGAAGCAGGGCTGGAAAAGCTTGGAGGTAGTGTGGGTCAGAGAAAGAGAATAGAGCATGACCCAAGGAAATTTGACCAAGCAAATGGAATAATAGAATTGCCATTTAGAGGCTGAGATCTGCGGATCACGGCTCAAAGCTAGCCCAGGCAGACAAATCTGAGAGACTTTTCTCCAATTAACCAGCAAACGGCCAGAGCTGTACATATACTTCCAGCTTCCATAGTAGGCTGGGGCAGGATACCTGAACAATAGAAACTGAGTTATATTCATGCTATGAGACTGCTGGGTCACCATGGTGAGTAAAGAGGTAGATATTGGGGAGACTGCAAGTTTGAGGCCAGCCTGAGGGGGAAAAAGTGAGATTCCCCTCTATCTCAATTAATAAGCCAGGCATAGTGGCCCACACCTGTAATCCCAGGTATACAGGAGGCCATAAGTAAGAGAACCATAGTCTAGGCTGGCATAAGCCAAAAGCATGGGCCACTATCTGAAAATTAAGTAAAAAAGGTTGGGGGTGTTCAAATCCCTGTACCACTTAAAAAAAAAAAAAGACAAGGAACAAAAGGGCCCATGGATCAAGTGCTTATGAGCACCCCAACATTTAGCAACGGGGAGCACTGAGCTGCTACACACCCAACCGTGAGCTCAGGAAAACAGAAGGAATGCCAGGTTCCCTCACCTGCCCTTCTTTGATCAGGCGTTTGCACTGGAGGAAGTACCAATATGGGGTGTTCCTCCGGCCCTGCCATGCTTTGGGTTCTGTCTCCTCTTCTTCGTCTTCCTCCATATTCTGCTCTCTGAGCTGCCAGTTATACAACTCAGCTGTGGATTTCTGGAATATTCTCCGGGAGGAGTATTTGTCAGAAAGAGTTCCAAAGCTTTCTTCCTCCTCTTCTTCCTGAGGGGTTAGGGCATTGGGCTGACTGGGGTCACCGGGTTGGCTGCTCATGTTCTTCCGGCTCCCCTGCCCCAGGGAGCTGCTGAAGGTCGCTGACACTGGCCGTGCTGGCTGCAGGATCCTGGGCCAAACCAGCCCCTCCTTGCCTCCTGTCCACCAGACTCCACGAGGACCAAGGCATTGGAGGATGGACAGTCCCACAGGGCCAGGACCAGAGAAGAGGCGGGCAAGTCTCATAATATCCATGTCTGGCTTTCCTGTCCCACCTGGGCCTGGAATATTTCAAACAAATTAAGGAAGTCAAGTCAGATTCACAGTTACAAAGGCAGAAGACTTGGTAGTGGTTATATAAGGCCTGCCAATAATCAATCCTAGCCTCCTGAACCACGCCTCCAGCCTTGTTATTGGATGATCATTTTTGGAGATGGAGTCTCTAGGACTCCTATGCCTGGACTAGCCTCAAACCTTGACCTCTCCCAGATCTCAGCCTCTTGAATAGCTAAGATTACAAGTACGAGCTACTGGAGACTGGCAGCATGAAAATACCTTTAAGGTTTGGATACATTAGAAGGGCTCTGGGGTTGGCGGCATTGCTCAGTTGCTACAGTGCTAGTCAATGAGTGAAAACTTCAAGTACTGAGTTCAAGTCCCAGTCTTGGACCAAAAAAAAAAAAAAAGACAACACATCAATAACTGAGACTAGAGTGGAGTCGGACTGTAGTACAATAGCAGTGTACATATGTGCTGTACATGCATATGTGGTATACTAGTCTATGAAGTTTTCAAGGCATTAGATAACACAAGCCTATGGTAATTTCACAGCAGAAGTGCGCCTAAATGATAGCACGAGTGACCACCCTGTGTGGTAGCTGCACAAAATGTCTTCTGACAAATCATCCACTGCTAACATATTCTCTGCCAGTCAGGGAAGAAATGCTAAGGTTTACACGGGGGGGGGGGGAGTAAAGCGAGAGTTATCTTCCTATGAAATCCATTCTTTCTCCTAGGCTCGACTATAATCCCCCGCACTCAGGAGGCTGAATCGGGAGGATCGCGAGTTAGAGGCCTGCCTGGGTTTCCTAGTGAGACACCCGCCCCCCTCCACCGCACCCCAATCGACCAATCCAACTCCAGAATCACCGACACGCTGAAGATCCCACCTGCCCATCGCGCGGCCCTCGAGCGACCGCGACCCCCTTCTCCGCAGGCCCTCAGAGCCTGAGTTCCAGTCGAGCCCCAAGTTCCAGTCAGTCCTGGACTCAGGACTCTCGCTGCCACACGGGCCAGCTCTGCCAGGGTCTCAGAACTCCTGCGTGGATGGAACAGGAACTCACCGGAACGGCCGGGAGCCTAGAACGCCGTGCTGGTCCCCGCGCGGTCCTCAGCGCGTCCCCCGGGCGGTGACATCCAATACCTGAGGCAGGCGCCGCAGCCGAGGCTCGCGCAGGCGCAGTCCGCGTCTCGAGCTCTCGCACGCGCAGGGCTGGAGGTGAAGCGCCGCCCCGCCGGTGGCTCGGCTGTCTGCTAACTACGTCTGGCATCGTGGCCGTAGTCGGCCGCTGGATTGGCTTGGCCTAGGCCGGCGGAAGGCCAAGGCGCGCTTGGGGCGCTCCCGACATCCTTCGGGCGGCAGCGGCGGCGGCGGCGGCGGCGGCGGCGGCAGCA
>NW_012267284.1:6673160-6687080 GCF_000151885.1 Dipodomys ordii
CTCTGGGCCTGGGCGCTGTCCCTCAGCTCTTCAGCTCAAGGCTAGCGCTCTACCACTTGAGCCACCGTGCCACGTCTGGCTTTTTTCTTTTTGCTTATGTGGTGCTGAGGAATCAAACCCAGGGCCTTGAGCATGCAAGGCAAGAGCTCTACCACTGAGCCACCTTCCCAGCCCCTGGACAGTTCTTAACAGAGCTGGTCTTGGGCTTTCTCAGTCGCAGCTTTATTCTGGTCCTCAAGGCCAGTTAGACATCCAACATCCCCAGAGGATGGTCCTGCCCCAGCAAGGCCAGGTAGATCCTGCTGTGGGGCACCTCTACCTATGTGCTCATTTAATTGCTTCAGTCATGAAGTTGATCTTAAGGCTGTATGGACACTTTTAAAAATTTTTGATAATCTCACTATGAATGAAATATAGGCTATCTTCAACCCACTATCCTCTTGTGCTGGAATTACAGGCATGTACCACTGTACCTGGCGCTTCTGCTGGTGGTTGTCTTTCTCCTTTAGGGTTTCCTAAACCCTAGTCTTTAATAATGTTACTACAGTTTTTCATGCCTGTGTACTACTGGAGCTGTGCTTGGATTAAATTAACAAATGGATCTACCACCCTACTCTAGGCTTGTTTTGCTTCCATCTTCTAGTGATATCTCTAAGATCATGATTCAAATCCGAAACATCTTGAAATGCATAGCTGTGTGAACTGAAAAGAATTGCCAGCACACTAGCTTGCCTCTGCCAGAGGTACCTTGTCCACCATCCAGCATGGGCTGTTCGCTGCATGGGATAAAGGTGCCCTGGTTCCCCCAGACCTGTCCCTGTCATCCCCCACCCCCACCCCGGCCCATCTCTCTCCTCACAGCCTTGCCCTTCTTCCTTGCCAGGGGGTATGTGCCCATTCCGCCACATCAGCGGTGAGAAGACAGTGGTGTGCAAGCACTGGCTGCGAGGGCTGTGCAAGAAAGGGGACCAGTGTGAGTTCTTGCATGAGTATGACATGACCAAGATGCCGGAGTGCTACTTCTACTCCAAGTTTGGTAAGCTGCATGCAACCCTGGGAGGCTCCGTCCAGAGCTGACAGAGACTCTATCCCTGCCTGCCTCCTCCCACCCTTCTGGGATACGGACAGAGCCTGGAAGCCTGAGCTGGCTCTTTGGTGAGGGGATGTTGGGACTCTCTGGTAAGCCAGATGGCTGTTTAGTGCTCTGGGGTTATCCCAAGATTAAGAAGGGTTTTGCAATGAGAAGTGAACTGCACAGCTACCATAGACATCAGCCTTATTCCAGAAGTCTGCATCTCCTCTCTCCACTGTGGTTGCTGATTGCCCAGGGCCTGCTGGGGTTCCTTCTCTCTGCCAACAGACCTCATGATAGTAGCGGGAAAGGGGGCTGACTTCTGGTGGCAATGAGCTCCATTCTTCACCCAGAAAGGAAGATTGCTTTAAGCTATGATTGGAGAGCATGCGTCCCCTGTCCTGGGCAGCCTGTATGCAGGATCCAGGGATGAGGGTGGTGTGGATTTTGCAGCCTCAGGAAGCAGCTCAGGTGGTCAAAACAAGGGCTAGCTGTAGCTCTAGAACTGCCAGCATCAGGCCCTGTACAGGGACCAGGCTGGTCAAAAGCCTACAGGAAGCTATGCAATGGATGAGCTGAGGTGTGCAAGACATGCTTTGTGTTATTAGAGGTGTTAATTATCTCAGTGATCCAGCAGGCTTGGCTGCTGGCTTATTAATGGTGCTTGGGGCTTGTTTTGTCCTCAAAGCAAACAGACAGGACTTGACCTTCCTGCCTCCCCACACCCTTGAGGTCTTGCCATCAGCCACAACAGATCTGTACCAGAATATTTACGGGGCAGGCCTGGGGTTCCCTCCTTTCTGCTGACAGTTCTGGGCCTGGCACTTCCCATGTCGCTGGTGCCCCTTGCTTGCCTGTTCCCTGCAGAGCGTGGACAGATGCAAGCTCAACACCTGTGGGTCACTTGGCTACAGGCTTTTGTTGAGGACCCTCTTCTAAGCATCAAGGGGACACCATCCTTGTGTCCCATGGAGTTCTTGCTCTAGTGACCCAGGGATGGGCAGCAGATAATACAGTGGAACAGAGAAATGGCTCTTGGAAAGTATAGAGGAGGAAATGAGCAGTGGTGATGCCCACGGTAGCCTTGACTTCCAGCAGAGGGATCTGAGAAGACTTGGAGAAGACTTCAGCCTGGGGGGCTGGAGGCTAAAAGGGGACTGTCCTGCTCCGGGAAGCCCACACGTCTGATCTCCTTCAGGGGAATGCAGCAACAAGGAGTGTCCCTTCCTGCACATTGACCCTGAGTCCAAGATTAAGGACTGCCCTTGGTACGACCGTGGCTTCTGCAAGCATGGTAGGTGCCAGGACCTGGGGCCCTGGGGTTCCTGGGCTGGTCACCGGGAAAGTCACTCCACCTGTCCAAGCAAAACTGACCTTCTGTGGCTGAGGCTTTTTTTTTTTTTTTAAACTCTGGACCTGGGCGCTGTCCCTCAGAGCTCTTCAGCTCAAGTCTAGGGCTCTACCACCTGAGTCACAACACCACTTCCGGTTTTATGGTCATTTATTGGAGATGAATCTCATGGGCAACTTTCCTGCCTGGGCTGGCTTTGAACCGTGATCTTTAGATCTAGTAGCTGAGTAGCTAAGATTACAGGTGTGAGCCACAGGCAGCTGGCTTGAGGTTTTTTTTTTTTTTTTGGTTGTCATGGGGTCTGAACTCTGGGCCTGGGCACTGTCCCTCAGCTCTTCAGCTCAAGGCTCTACACTTAAGCCAGAGCACCATTTCCGGCTTTTTCTGCTTATGTGGCGCTGAGGAATCAAACCCAGGGCTTCATATGTGCAAGGCAAGCACTCTACCACTGAGCCACCTTCCCAGCCCTTTTTTTTTTTTTTTAAAGCCCAGGATGGTCTTCTGCGTTCCTAGCCTGGGATTGTGGGATTGTAGCCGTTTACCACCACACCCAGCTGTGAGGCTTTTTCATACGTCATCTCCCAGTGGGGACACGGGGGCTGCATTCTCACCTGTGTTTTTGATGAGAGGGCTAGTGCAGAGGCCAAATCTTGCCTGTTCTCCACAAATAAGCAGGCCTCTAGCGCAATGGGCAGCTTGCTGGTTTTTTACGCGGCAAAGATGGCATCTGGTGCTGTGCCCTGGTCCTCTGCACCCAGGCTGTTTGGGACACCAGGGCATTCTCTCGCAGAGGGGACATCTGAGTGACTCAGACGCTGGGCTCCGTAGGTCCCCTGTGCAGGCACCGGCACACACGGAGAGTCATCTGCGTAAATTACCTCGTGGGATTCTGCCCGGAGGGACCCTTGTGTAAATTCATGCAGTGAGTACTCTGCCTCCTTCCGCCCTAGGTGCTTAGGGGCTAGTCCTGGAGTGGCCTCCAACCTGGAGGCTGGTTTGGGTGGGAGATGGCAAAACCACACTATGGCTACTGCTTCTTCTGGAACCCAATGGTGGCTCTGCCCAGGCCAGCCTTGCTATGACCCATCTGGGGACCTGGAAGGCTTTGGGTCTGTTGGGAAGTTTAGACACCCCAAGTGGTTCTGTGTTTGGGTTCCAAGTAGTATGGGGTAACCCCCAGAGGGGCAGGGCTTCTATGAACATAGATAGCCCTTTCTACATAGTAGGCAAGACTCCTCTGCCAGTTCTGGGTGGCTATCCTGTTTTTCCTGCAGCCCCCAGTAGCATGGCTGAGTGCCAGCCCCCCTCCCCCCTTTTAGGCCACTTGTGCTTTAGGCCATTTGTGCTTACAAGGTTGGTGTGATTCATTATCCCACACCCCCTGCCCTGTCCCCTCTCATGCCCTCTTTTCATTCTCATCCCCTCTGGTGGTGACCAGCCCTCGATTTGAACTGCCCATGGGAACCACTGAGCAGCCCCCACTGCCACAGCAGACGCAGCCACCGACAAAGGTACCGTGCCGCCTGGGTGTGCATCTGCCTCTGAGGGCTGGTGGGGGGGGGGGGCGTCAGAGCAGAACAGTTCACATGGCCTCTGGAGATGGGGGGCATCTGTTAGAGCAGAAGGACTTTGAGGTCTCCTCTGTTTGTCTGTGTGAGCATGGGAAGGGTGGCTGTGTCTGCCTGAAGAGATGGGTGGGGAAGACTTCCCTTTACACACAGGAAAACGACTCCACAGGAAGGGACTTGCCTCAGGGTAACCACTAGGCAGGGTGTCTGCACCTGGAGGGCAGGACTGTGTCAATGCTCTCTGGATAGATCCATCACTGCTGTAGTTTTCTAGACTGTACATGGTGCTGTGGTCTATCACCTCAGTACCAGGAAAGAGGAAAACACAGATGCGGGAAGCAACCCCCAAACCAAGAACACCCTAATTTGGTTATAGGAGTAGAGGTGGTTAGGCCCGCAGGAAGGCAGGCAGGGCTTCCAGCAGCAGCCCGCCCTCAGCCCCTACCCCAGTAAACTGGCCCACCCATTGTGAAGTCTTCTTACCCGGATGGCCTGAGCCCCTTGCCAAAACCCACTCAGGCCTCATCAGTGCCATATGGCTGGGCTTACCCTCCATCTACCCACAGGAGCTGGCAGTGCCACGCCAGTCACACTTCCAGGGGAAAGCCAGGACTTCCTAGCACAGGGAAGTTTCCAGGGCTGGAGCCCCTATCCCTCTTTGTCACATCGACTCCCCAGAGGAGGGCCCTGTCAGCCCCTAGAATGCAGCTCAGAGTATCAGGCTCCAACTGTTTTTCTGTGACTGTTGCTCGCCGTGTAGGCTGCTAAACATCTGGCTGAACCAAGCGTTCATCCTGACATGAAGCTAGAACCTCAGAAACAAAAGTAAGGCCTGATCATGCCCTCGCCCCACCGCCCCAGAGACCTCCTCTTGTCTCTTTGGTGTTTTCTTTTCTTTTCTTTTTCGTTTTTGTGTGTCTGCATGGTGTTTTCGGGCAGCGGCTACTGCCATCATCATCAGAAGTTCCTTCTCTGCCCGCTCTCTAGAGCTGGGCCATTGCGGAGCCCTGCTGGTCATGCGGGAGCAGTCCCGCCCTCTTTTTTTCTGTCCCCACGGTAGTCTTCGTGCACGTGTTTTCCGCAGTAAAACCGTGTTGTGTAACTCTTTCCAGCAAAGTAACAATCCGCCATTACAAAGGTCGTCCTCCCTGATCCAGTTAACGAGTCAGAACTCTTCTCCCAATCAGCAGAGAGCCCCGCAGGTCATCGGGGTCATGCAGAGTCAGAACAGCAGTGCAGGCAACCGGGGACCCCGGCCGCTGGAGCAGGTCACCTGTTACAAGGTGAGTCTTGGGCTTGGGGAGCGGTG
This sequence comes from Dipodomys ordii, assembly GCF_000151885.1. NCBI lineage: Eukaryota > Metazoa > Chordata > Mammalia > Rodentia > Heteromyidae > Dipodomys > Dipodomys ordii. The sequence goes on from NW_012267284.1 coordinate 6,678,461, forward strand.
GGGACCTCTCTCAAGTCAGCAGCCATTCCATTCCTGTGCTCGCCACATATTCTGGTTGCTTTTGAAAATTGAAGCATTGCTTTTGCCGACTGCAAGAATCAAGGAGGGCCACTAGGGTGGCTTAGAACTCCTAGGCACACCAGGGCAAGATGGAGCACCGTGGAGAGTGGATAAGTGGGAGGAAAGTTTTCAACAAGGCTGAGCAGGGAACTGAGTTGTGCAGGGAGAAGCAGTGCCTTGAAGCCTGTGGCTAGGAGAAGCAGGACAGCGTTGGGCCTGCACTGGGAGGAACTGCATTAGGAAAGCTTTTTTTGGGGGGGGAGGGGGGCGGAGACAAAACCAAAAACCTAAACCTATTGAGCTTGTCTTTCTCATTCCCGGCTCTGGGTGGAGAGGAAAAGTGCTCAGATTTGCATGCTAACTTCCTGTGTTCATACTCCTGATGAGAGCTGAAGTTATGCACAGGGTTTTCTTCTTTTTGTGCTGGTCCTGGGGCTTGAACTTAGGGCCTGGGAGCTGTCCCTGAGTTTTTCTGTCGTATCACTTTGAGCCACAGTACCATTTCTGGCTTTTTGGTGGTTAACTGGAGATAACAATCTCATTGGATTTTCCTTCCCAGGATTGGCTTGAGACCATAATCTTTTGATCTCAGCACTGAGTAGCTAGGATTACATTATAAGCCACTGGCACCCAGCCATACCGGGTTTTCTAATCTCTGCTTGCCCATCTGCTTGCCCATCCCTTCTCACTCCTGGCACCTCTTAGCAGCATTTCCACATGCTCTGAGCAATATGTGTGCAGTCCATCACGGTTCAAAACCAGCCCGGGCAGGAAAGTCCCGGAAACTTTTCTCTCCAGTAAACCACCAGAAAACCGGAAGGGGCGCTGTAGCTCAAGTGGTAGAGCACTAGCCTTGAGCTGAAGAGCTGAGGGACAGTGCCCAGGCCCAGAGTTCAAGCTCCACAACCAACCAAAAAAAGAAAACAACTGAACACAAGAAATGTCCGTCAGTCATGTCCTTCTGAACCAACCTTGAGAGTCCTCGACACAGGAGACTTGAAGGACTCCTGTGTCGAAATGCTCTTGAAAACCTGTTCACACAAGCTCATCTTAATATCAAAAGAGTAACATGTGGTGGCCATACTTGTGTGATCCTAGCACTTAGGAGGCTCTCTTAGGAGGATCATGATTTTGAGGCCAGCCTGTGCTTCACAAGGTGATTTATATATCAAAATCCGAAGAGCCCCTTCTGTACCAACATAGGAAATCTCATCTTAAATTTATAATGGCTGCATAATCACCATTTTTACCAGTTTTCTGTTGACAGTTCATGACCTTGGCTCCTAGTGACAGTACGACTGCCACATGGACATCTTAGTTCTTGTCTGTTGTCATCAACCTCAGTGCCTTCTAGAGGCAGTGTGGAGCAAAAGGATGCATGCTGAACCTGTGCGTACAAGTTGTTGTCAAGAAAGATGGGACCCCAGGGTGCTGGCTCAGCAGCCAGGCATTCCTCTGGCCTGCTCCTGCTCTGTCCAGGTGTCTAAAAACATGGAAAGGAAAGATGCATATGGATTCAGGGCCGGCGTCACTGAGGTGACTTAAACCCCAAGTAACATGAGGAACAGGTGAAGTGGATGGGTAGAGGTGGTAGGACATCATCAAGGAAGCAAGCCTGGGGGCAAGGGTAATGGGGGTCTGGTGGCAAGGAAGAGTGCAGACCTGGGGACTCCAGCTACCTCCCACCCCTGTGCCATTCACCTTAAAATTTTCTCCTGTTTTGGGGTGTCAAGAGCAGACAGTACAGACAAGCCTGGATAATCAGCTCGTCTAAGTCGTGTGTTAGGTGATGCAGCTATCTCTACTCACCCAGCTAACCGCTGCCCATCTCTGGCCCTGTGAACAAAATCTGACCCAGGGGTAGCCTAGACATAGGTAAAGGCCAGAGGGAAGCCCTCAGGTGCAATCACCCTCCATGTCCACAGCATGGCCAGGTTGGCCAGAGCCTGGTGGCTTCCCTCACATTGTTCACTGTCTCCCTGGAGGGCTCTAGGTGTTGGCTCAGAGGTAAGTGGTCTTTGTACAGAGTGTCTCTGGCCTGGCCCTAGCTTGTGTAAGGCCAGCCCGGGCAGTAAGGCCACTCTAGTGGCCTCATTCTCCCTTCCACCCACCAATTAGCTTCCTGTGGTTTCTTCCGCCTGGAGCTGTCGGCTGTGTTTTCAAGGAGTTGTGCCAACATTTTCAGTCTTTCCCAGCTGGTATTTGATGGGTAGCCTTAGTTGGAAATTGCATTTGAAAAAAAATATATTGTTTTGTCTCCTCTTCCTCCCCTGCTATTCCCAGTGTGGTGAAAAAGGACACTATGCCAACAGATGCACCAAAGGGCACTTGGCCTTTCTCAGTGGACAGTGACAGCAGTTGGAGCCAGCTCAGAGCAGCCCAAGGGGCCCTGCTGGGAGTGTGCACTTGACTACTGGATGTAGTGTTGGTGGGACTCTGGCCGAGCCTGCGGGCACCTGTGCAGGGCCACAGTGGGGCCCTCTCTTGGTCTATCTTTGTGCTGTAAGTTAAGGGACACATGTTTCAGTGGGGCTCTCAAGTGACCACCACATTTGCCTGGGCACCAGGGCCTTTTGCTGGGCCTTCCTTCCTTAATACCAGCCTTGGGGGGAGGGGGGAGAGGATAGTGCTTGAGGCAAAAGGCTCTTGGGTATGGAAGATGGCCTTTCTTCTCAGGGCAGCTCATGTGAGCCTGTGGGCTGGTCGTGTCAGCTTCTTCACACTTGGCATCATGAGTCCTGAAGCCACCCATATGATCTGAATGAGGGCATCTTCCCCGCCAAGTCCAGTCACTTCCTGCCCTGTCTGGCCCTGGGCTCACGCCTGTGGAGCACCCTGCCTAACAGTGCTTAAAGTACACTTTCAGCTGGAATCACAGACCACCCCTTAAATAGCTGACCCAATCCTTCTGCGCCTACCTCCTGCCAATGGAGCATCTGTACTGTCACTCAGACATGGGGCATGCGGAGGAAACCACCCCATCTTGGAGTCTAGAAAATGTGAAACCATCACCTGCAGCCTGCTGGGCAAGTGGGCCTATCCCAGTTCAACCACAACACCATTTTTATGAAGTTGATTAAAGCTTGTTTTTTAAACTGTGTCTTATTCCTCATGGGAGTTCTGAAGAGGGTGACATTGGTACTTCCTGCCCCTCACTAGATCTCATGGAGAGGAGGGAAGGGCCACTGTACACAGTGGTAACAGCCTGTCAGATGCTGGATGGCACCTGCTTCTCCAAACTGCTCACCTAGGAGGGCCCTGGCTCAGTTTATCTTTCAAGACTTCCAGAGGGCCAGGAAGAGAGATGTTGGGCACACAGGGGATGGTAAACTCACATTAGTCCTGTGCTTGAACTTTCTTACTAGGAGTGCCACATTGCTCGGTGATCTCATCCTGGAGTTTTTGGTGGCTTGAGTTCATGTGAAAATGGAGGAAGGGAATATGGTCAGGCCAACTCTGACATTCTCAGTGACAGAACCACTGCTATATATGGTGGGGTCAGCTGACAGAAGTTCTTCAAATGGTCACAGTGCTTCCAGGTTAGGACTGTGGACAATGATATGGAACCCCTTAAGCTAATAGTACTGTATGGAGACCACTAAAGTATCACGGGACAAAGTCCTGGGTGCCAAACAGTGACAGCAATACCGGTCACCTTTTATTGAACAGTAATTGTCTCAGAATGTGAAAGGACTCCGCTGTGATTAAGTCGACAGATGGGAGCCGGGCCAGACAGCCGCCATCAAGGATGCAGGTAGCCTCATGGGCTCTTCAGTGGTACTTGCGATGCCGTTCATGTTCTGAAATCAGGAAAAAGTGCCTTCAGAAGGGTTCTTGTGAAACCATAGCAGTATGGTCACACAAAACCTTCCTAGTTCCTTAGAGATGGCCCAGCCCCTTTTGCCAGTGCCACAAGAGTTAGCAGACCTTCCTTTCTAGGAAGGCACTGAACAAAGCTCCCAAGAGCCCATCTAGAGACAGCTTTGCTCTGGCACAGCAGACTGGTAGGGGCTGGGTCCTGTCAGAAACAGCTTCAGAAAGCGGCCACTGACAGCTCCCAGACAAGCCCAGGTCTTGGAGCCACATAGCTGACATGCCACATGAACCTTTTCCTCTGCACTGACTGCAGATCAAGCCTGCAATGTCTGAACAGGATGCTTCTCACGAGTGAGAAAAGCAGTCCTTTCTATCAAAGTTGGTCTCTTTCTGCAATCTTGGAAGAACTTTTTCTGACAAGTTCCTGGCTTGGCCCTTTCTGATTAAATTTTAGTTATACACCCTAGCCTGTTCTTGTTAAACACATCGTGTAGCAGGTTGTGAACCTGAGCTTAGCCAATCCAAGCAGAGGGGTAGGGCCTGCTGGATTAGAGATAAAAAGGGGAACAGCCTGTCTGCTGTGTGATTGGCTTGCCAGATTTTGGCGGTGGGCCTATGCTTCTGCAGAAGTAAAAACTGCCTTGCTGAGTTCCTTTCAAGTTGGTGTTCTTACTGTGTGATACCCCAACATCCAGAGGCAGATCTAACACAAGTATTATATTTAGCCTTTTTTTCCTGTGTTCTTCACCACAAACTATTCTATATGCTGCATTTGGACTATTCCCTCCAAAATGCTTCCCTATGTAATAGAGCTAGACCACGCTGTAATCTTATAGAGAACTAGAGGCACTTACTAAGCTCCCCGTAGCAACGGCAGTAGTTGAAAAGTACATAGCAAGCCAGCACCATGTTGATCCCAGCGATGCTCCCTTTCTTCACATTGATGTACTTGTTGAAGTACCGGTCATAACCTGCAACAGAAAAGGTGCTTATTGACAGACTGCGTCCTGTAGTTCACAGTGGGTTCTGCTTGGAATTCAGGTCCCCTGATCTTAGCTCTCAGGATACTCACCCTACATTCACTGGCTGATTAAAGGCAGACAGCACAAATATCCTCTTTGGATTCCAGTCCCACAGCCTAAGACCAAGTCCAGTGCCAGGCCCACCCTAATTCTGCCTTACTCTTGTGTCCCAGATTTCAACCCCAAGTAAGGGCTACTTGATTGTGGTTCACTGGGTCAGAAAGGGGAGTGAGCACTAGAAAGATGAGGTGGAGACCATGTAGCTCCCTGTCCTCTGTGGATGATCTGAATCTCCATTCCTGGAGATATGACAGGTTATGAAGCATTCCTCTAATTAGTCTTGTGCTTTCTATTTTTTTTTTTTTTTCAGTAGGTCGTGGGGCTTGAACTCTGGGCCTGGGCACTGTCCCTCAGCTCTCCAGCTCAAGGCTAGTGCTCTACCACTTGAGCCACAGCACCACTTCCAGTTTTCTGAGTGGTTTATTGGAGATAAGAGTCTCACAGTCTTTCTTGCCCGGGGCTGGCTTTGAACCGCGATCCTCAGATCTCGGCCTCCTGAGTAGCTAAGATTACAGGTGAGCCATGGGTGCCCAGCATGTTTTCTATTTTTGACAGAACTGGGATTTGAACTCAGGCTATCACACTTGCTAGGCATTTGTTCTACCACTTGAGCCACGAACTCAGCCTGGGTTTTTTTGTGTTTTTTTTTTCTTTACTTTTTACAGAGGGTATTGTGTTTTTGTTCAGGGCCTGCTCAGACAAGGCTCTTCTTTCCTATAGCCTCCCTCATAGCTGGGGACTCTGGATGTGACCCACACCTTATTGAGATAGCTTTTTGCCTGGGTTGGCCTCCAATCTCAATCCTCCTGATCTCTGCCTTCCAAGTCGTTGAGTAGCTGGCTGTACTCAGAAGTCCTGCATTTTTTAAATGCATACAGCTGGAAGATGGGCCATTTTAACTGTTTTCCGTGGGAGTCATGGCATAGAGATATGAAAGCTCTTATAGACTGAGACGATCCAAAATACTTATTGACATTCCTCTGATGAAGGGGTATTGATTCAAACCAACAAGACTTTTTTTTTTTTTTTGTCTTCCCTTTTTAGCTAGGTGTGGTGGCACACCTGTAATCCCAGCACTCTGGAGGCCAAGACTGCGGGATTCTGAGATCCAGGTTACCTTGGCCAATATAGTAATAAGCTATCTCAAAACCAAAGAAAGCAAAACATTTTCTGGGCTAAAATCTTAGCATGAACCTTTGTTAGATGACTCAAATGTGGAAATTCAAGGGTGAAATCCCTCTCCTGTCCTCTAGAATTTACTAGTCTTAAAACAAGGACTTTTTTTTTGCTCAAATTAATTCACTGCAAAAAGAAAATGGAAGAACAAAGGTTTGCTTTTGTTTACACATAATCAATAGTCTCTGACCTCTCCGAAATGCTCCAGCAATGCCTTTTGGGGTGAAATCCCGCATCAAAATCCAGTTTGGCAGCTCTACTAGTTTGACATCCATTAGTTTCTTTTCCTTCAGTGGTACTGAAAAGAAGAACAAAAAAATATATATACTCACTAAATAATATGACAACAGTCCAAATACGATCTTTCTGTTGGTTGTGGAGCTTGAACTCAGGGCCTGGGCAATGTCCCTGAACCTCTTTAAGCTCAAGGCTAGCATTATAGCATTTAGGCCACACGCCACTTCCGGTTTTTGAATGGTTAATTGGAGATGAGTCTCATGGGAACTTTTTTGCTAGTGCCTGCTTTGAACCATGATTCTCAGATCTCAGCCTCCTGAGTAGCTAGGATTACAGGCATGAGCTACCAGGGCCAGCTAACAATTTGTATATGCAGGGAGGAGTGTGATGTCACTACATACAGGCTATACATAGATCAAATTATGAATAAGTACATTCTGTCAAAATTGTTATTTTAGGTCTAAGCTTATATAATGGCAAAACTGCTCAACTGCTTTAAGGAGCAAGAGGATATCTTAATTACACCTTGCTAGGAATAACTTACAAAAAGAGCTATAAACAGTATGCTTTATGTGGAAGAAGTTAGTATTGTAAGACAGCGTAAGTAGATGTTTTGTATATTATTGATAATTTTCCTTGTGACATTAAAAAATGTTCATAATTGTTGCCCAGTTTTGTTTATTTTTCTCTCAAGTTTTAGTAATTGTTTTGTAGGTGGACTTGTATAAAAACCAGACCAGTATTTGAGGTGGTCAGATGTGTGTGTTTTCAGTGTGTGAGTGGTTTTGTTTCCTTTTGGGTTGTGTCTTCTTCCAGAAATTTGAACTTTAATCAATAATTCTGTGTTATTTTATAAGAAGTGGTGTTATTTTTTTCCTTAAGTAAAATTGTGAACACATTTCTTTCAAGGGCAAGGTGTGTGTAGATGTACTATGCACCTTTTTCATGTGTTTCTGGACACAATTTTTTTTTTTTCCATCAACTTGATAACCCAAAAGGGACATTTGTTAGGCTATATACTGCACGTTAAATCTATGCATAAATGATAGCTTGTTTTCCTGAGCATCTAATTTCTTTTCTTTTCTCTTTCTATCTTGAGGTTTGAATTCTAGGCCTGGGTGCTGTCCCTGAGCTCTTCAGCTCAAGGTGAGCGCTCTACCACTTGAGCCACAGCGCCACTTGCGGTTTTCGGCCAGTGCTGGGGCCTGGGCTCTGTCCCTGAGCTTCTTTTGCTCAAGGTTAGCACTCTACCAAACTTGAAAGCCACAGCACCACTTCCAACTTTTTCTGTTTATGTGGTACTGAGGAAGAGAGGAAGAAAGGGAGAGGGGAGAGAGGAAGAAAGTGAAGGGCAGAATAGGATACTGTAAGACTAACGCTTTACATACTTTGGCTAATTTAATCATCATAAATAATCATGTCCTTCCCTTGGTGGGAAAAGATATACTCAGAAAGGTTAGGCAAGTTGGCCAAGGTCTCACCCCCAGCCTGGCAGCAGAACTGAATCTCAGAATTAGCCATGTTCCTGAATTTAGGATAACAGGTCCTACCCCTGGAAAAGTGTAGCCAGAGAATTGGAGGGGAAGAGGGAGCCCAGTGGATGCACCTCCAAATACTCTTGGCTCTGAGTGGATGCACTTGGTCATTAGGGGTGGGCTTTGAGAAGCATCTGGCTCCTTCGGGTGCCAACCTCCCCAGGTATGCCAGCCTGAGGAATTCCAATCTCAAGCAGCCTATTTGGAACTGCTATGATCAACAATTTTCAGAGACAGTAATGAGACAACATATTTCAAGAAATCAAATAACTTAGTAAGAGCCTTTCCAAATGGGTTGGTAGGCTCAGGCCACATCCCAATGAGTAGCAACAAAACATAGGAAGGTCCCTGGATAAAGCAACATAGTACCAAGGGTGGATCAAGAAACCCATTATCAGTAGAGTGTTGGTGGCTCACACCTGCAATCCTAGCTACTCAGGAGGCTGAGCTCTGAGAATCATGGCTCAAAACCAGCCTGGGCAGAAGAGTCCCTGGGACTTTCATCTCCAGAAAACCTGAAGTTGGGTCTGTGACACTAGCCTTGAACAAAAGAGCTCAGGGACATCACCCAACCATGAGCTGAAGCCCCATGGCACGCCCCGCCTCCCCACTGCCAAAAAAAAAGAAAAGAAAAAAAAACCCTCAAAACTCTACTGCTATTGGGATGACAGGACCTTAACAAGCCACATATCTTTTTTTTTTCGGGGGGGGGGG
>NW_012267284.1:6690060-6691455 GCF_000151885.1 Dipodomys ordii
AAAAAAAAAAAGAAAGAAAGAAAAAGCATCTGTTTTTCTTATTTTTATGTTGAAGTGACAGCACATATACCACTGCCTTACCGCCCACCCCTAGAGGTTCTGCACCCGATCTAGAGAAATCTAGTCATTGCCATGGTCCAAGGTGTCTCTCTGGTTCTTCCCAGTGGGAAAATCCAGAGCTTTGCAGGCGGGGAGGGGTCTGAATATTACGTAACTGCTCTGAGATCGTTGATTGGTCCGGGCCAGCGGAGGCGTGCGAATGGGATGCTTTCTTCTCTTGATCAGCGAGTTGCTAGACCTCCGCCATCCTAGAGCGGCCGATAGAAACACGCTCTGCGTAGCGCGCATGCGTACGGCTGTGGAGAAAGAGGCGGCCTTTCTGGAGGCGGAGCTCTGGGGTCTGTGGAGAATCGCTGACCCGAGCGGTGGACCAGCTGGGGAGCCACCAGAGAAAACCTACCACTGCCAACGGTCCCCAAACACTGCGCTCAGGACTTTTCTGGAGAAGACGTGGCGGCGGATGGCTGGAAGCGTCGGGAAGGTTTTGGGAAAGAAGACTGAAAAAAGTTGTCGGTGTTTGGGGAGCCAACACCCAGTGACACTCCCCCCCACCCCCCCACCCCCACCCCGGCCTGCAAGGGAATCCAGGGTACTAGGGTCCTAGAGGCCCGTGTGGAACCTCCTTTTGAGTATTTGGGGGATGCTCGTTTTTCAGCCGCTTAGGACCAGAGTGCGATGAGTCTAACCCTGGATTTGGTTATGGGGAAAAACAGATGTGATTGCGAAGATGTGAAGCACTCCACTGGGAAATAGCATTTTAGATAGTCAGAAGTGAGCATCAGGTCAAATGGGAGTTTGAAGAGTTAATTGTACACAGGAAGGGACAGCTCGCCAGCGGTTCCCAAGCAGCCTCTAAGGCACCAGCAGGATGTGCATGATCTTTATAGTTAAGAGGCTCTTACCAACCTCCATTCGCTTTGTGGTTAAGCAAACTTACATTCCCTTTAGGGGAAGTAGTGCTTTTCAAGTTTGTACATCATGCAGACCAGAAAAGGGGGGGAGGGGGCAACCAGCCCCAGTGCCTTAATGGCTGTAATTCTAGCTCTTCTCAGGAGGCTGAGATCTTGTGGATTGGCCTTCAAAACCAGACACGGCAGACAACTCTTGGAGACGCCATCTCCAATTTACCAGCAAAAAGCCAGACTGGAGGTATGGCTTACATGAGCAAGCAAGCCAAGGAAACTCAAGGCCCCGGCTCAAGCTCCAATACTGGCACAAAAGAATTATTAACTAGCCGGGCGCCGGTGGCTCACGCCTGTAATCCTAGCTACTCAGGAGGCTGAGATCTGAGGATCGCGGTTCAAAGCCAGCCCGGGCAGGAGAGACTGTGAGACT
>NW_012267284.1:6692135-6740419 GCF_000151885.1 Dipodomys ordii
AAAAAAAGCCGGAAGTGTCGCTGCGGCTCAAGTGGTAGAGTGGGAGCCTTGAGCTCAAAAGCTGAGGGACAGTGCCCATGCCCAGAGTTCAGGCCCCACAACCGGACCCTCCCCCCCCCAAAAAAAGAAAAAAGAAACCAAAAAAATAACTTTTAAGCCAGGCACCAGTGGCTCACACCTGTAATCCTACTCAGGAGGCTTAGATCTGAGGATCGAAGTTCAAAGCCAGCCTTGGCAGGAAAGTCTGTGAGACTCTTTCATCCAATTAAAACCCAGAAAAACAGAAGTGTCACTGTGGCTCAAGTGGTAGAGTCTAGCCCAGAAACAGCACCCAAGCCCAGAGTTCAAGCCCCCCGACTGACAAAAATAATTTTTATAAAAAGGCAAAGGATCCCTTCATGCTTAGAACTAGTTGTATGTCTTAGTTATGTGATTGTAGGCAGTTGGTTAGGGTGATCACCCAAAAAGGGTGTTCTCTCCGCCCACTGTGTATTGTCAAGAAAGGACTGTGGTAGACATTGTCAGCCTCTGCTCCAAAGGCTACAGGAGGGGGCACACTGTGCCCTACCTGTGACTTGAACACAGTGAGTTGCAATATAGGATGTCCTACTGCATTATCCTTCTAGACGTGTTCTTCTATCAGCGTGTTCTCTTGCCCTGTGATTGTCTATGCCAATGGGATGGAGCAGGGACAGGGGTCAGAACTGAGAGGCCTGGAGGAAATTGAGGCTGGGTGTCTATTCCCATAGCTCCCTTCTCCAACTTCCTCCTATCCTACCCTTCACAGCTATGATGTGACTTCCATTAGGCAGGACAGGTGAAGACAATATTGTATAGGAGTAGGAGCCTTGGTAGCAAATTTCTTTTGGAACACAGCTATAGCTATTTGCTTACTGTGCTCTAAGACTACTTTTATGTAATAGCAGAACTGAATAGTTGCCTTAGAGACCAAATGGTGTGAAAAACCTAGAACATTACCAAGTGGCTCTATAGAGAACAGATGTGAATAGCACAGAAAAAAAACATGGCTGACCTGAGTCCTAAGCCCATCATTTATTGAATCATCTAGTCTATAGCCCTGATTTCAACAAATCTGTTTCTTCACCTGCAGAAAAACAGCTCACAGGTAATTGTATGAATGGGAAGTACTAAGACCAGAAGATGTGGCAAGGTTCTTCAGGTGAGTGGAGTCACCTTGACTGGTTGCAGAACTTCTACCAGGATGAGATGCTAGAGCATAGGAACATGGCTTTGCTGGGTACTGGCTCTGTGCACGTATCTGTACCAGCCCCCAGTCCTTTATCTGCAGGCCCCACACCCAAATGAGCCCTGGACTTAACTGGGCTGCACAGCTCAGCTGAAGTCACTGGGAAGTAAAGGGTGACTTCACCCCCACAAGGAACCACAACTTTGCATTTTTCCCATGTACTATGCTTATCTATGTAGTTAGCTTTGAAATGTCCTTGTTTGGTTGAAGACACAACTCCAGACCTATCAGGGATCAAACTTAATAGAAACTGTATATGTCTTCCTTCTGAAGTCTGGGAACATTCTGAACCTGGAAATACATCTGGCCCTAAGGGTTTCAAAGGGACTGTGGAGAGTGAACAGTGGTTTGTTTTAGGACTCAGAACCTTATGATGTGTATTCCACTCACACCCATCTTTTACCTGAAGGAGTTGAAAAAAATTACGGTTAACTTAGGTTTCTAAGACATTTACTATATCTCTTGATACAGATTTTTTACTTTCTTACTGGCATTGGTGGGTTCCCAGGAAATTATTTTAAGCTGACTTAATTTTTGAACTTTAATAATACCCACCTTTCTGTCTATAGAGCACAGTCTCCCAGGGTGCTTCAATAGTTTCCCTTCTGGAGCAACATCCAGACATACAAAAACTTCCCGACAGAAAGTCTATATCACTTGATTCTCTCTCTCTCTCTCTCTCTCTGTGTGTGTGTGTGTGTGTGTGTATGCGCCAATGGTGGGACTTAAACTCAGACCCTCACATACTTGCTTGGCTTTTCTAGCTTTTTGCTGGTTGTTGATAAGAGTTTCACAAACTTTTCTGCTTGGGCTGGCGCACCAGCATTAGCGCACGCGCACATACACACACAAATTTAAAAAAAAACCAAAGCCTTAGTGAAGTAATTGAAAGGGTCAAGATTTGTTCTAAAAGCAGAGGTAGGAGCCAGGTGCCAGTGGCTCACAGCTGTAATCCTAGCTACTCAGGAGACTGAGATCTGAGAATCACAGTTCAAAGTCAGCCCGGGCAGGAAAGTCTGTGAGACTCTTTATCTCCAGTAAACAACTAGAAAGCTGGAAGTGGTGCTGTGGCTCAAGTGGTAGACCGCTCACCTTGAGCTGAAGAGCTCAGCGACAGTGCCCAGGCCCAGAGTTCAAGCCCCACGACCAACAACAAAAAAAGCAGAGGTAGGAGTACAGATGACAAGGAAATTGGTCACATGAACCAAAACTCATCCATAAACACCTACACACAGCATCATGTCTGTGGGAGGCTGCTTAATACTCCCATGAACACAGGTGACACAGAATCATAATAAAGTGCTGGCACTTTATTTCAATGGACCCTTTGATGTCGGATAAGATGTGTACTTTGTCTAAAGCTCTCCCCGCATTCAAGACATTTGTAAGGTTTTTCTCCTGTGTGAGTTCGTTGATGTTTAACGAGGGTTGCACTCTGACTGAAACTTTTCCCACACATGGTACATCCGTATGGCTTTTCCCCGGTGTGGATCCTCCGATGCTTGAAGAGGTCAGAGCGCTGCTTGAAGCTTTTCTCACAGTCTTCGCACAGATAGGGTCTCTCCCCTTTATGGAGTCTCCTATGTTTCAAAAGGCTGGAAACATGGCAGATCTCCCCGCACTCCTCACACTGACAGTACTTCTTGCCAATGTGGGTTCTCTGGTGCCGGTTTAGGTGTGAGCTCTGTCGGAAGCACTCCCCGCATTTGGGACACACATAGGGCTTCTCACCTGTGTGTGTCCTATGGTGTTTAATCAGGGCGGCACTCTGGCGGAAGCTTTTCCCACAGTCATGGCATTCATAGGGTTTCTCACCTGTGTGGATCCTCTGGTGTTTCAAGAGGTCTGAGCGCTGTTTGAAAGCCTTCGGACAGCTCTCACATTTATAAGGTCTTTCTTCACAGCGCTGCATGTGGGCCTCAGAAAGGCTAGAACTGCAGACACTGCTTCCACTGGCAGCATGGTTGTAAGGTTTCACCCAGTGACACTTCCCTTTGGCCAGACTTGAGGTGTGCTTGTTCCCATGTTTATCATCATCAGTGGGCCTCTCCATTTTAAGACTATCCCCAGAAACTCCCTTTTGTGTGGAACTCCCTTTTGTGTTGGTGAGTTCATGCTCTTTAAGAGGATTTGTGAGTTTCAAGGATATGGGCTTTTGTGCTCCATCCCCACAGATGTCAGTACACTCAGGAAATGGGAGGGCCTTCCCTGGCCCAATTTCTTGTAGCCAATCCTGTGGTTGGTCTTCTAAATTTTCTTGTTTTGGAATCAACCTCTCGTTCTCAGCTCTGGTTTCCAAACCTAAAAAGTTAAAATAGAAATTGCTGCCTTTCATCCCTCTGCAAGGAAGAAGCAAATGCTATCAAAAGAACATTCCTAACTACTTTCTAATTATTCACTGAACTCCTTAAATAATTATTTTAACTATTTAACTAACCTGTCAGAGATGCTTACAGTCTAACTAGGTGAGTCTGGGACTATTCATAGTTACTTGGGTTTTAAAGGAGAGCCAGTGGCTCATGTCTGTAATGCTAGCTATTCAGGAGGCTGAGATCTGAGGATCATGATTCAAATCCAATCTGGGTAGGAAAGTCCATGAAACTCTATCTCTCCAATTAACCATTAAAAAAGCCAGAAGTGAGCTGTGGCTCAAGTGGTAGAGCACCAAGCTTTGAGCACAAAAGCTCAAGGACAGTGCCCAGACCCTGAGTTTAAGCCCCAGGACCTGCTGGAAAAAAAGAGAAAGAGTTATACACGTCCATATGGATAAATTTCAAAAATGTAATGTTGAAAACTGGATACTAGTGGCTCATGACTGTAATTCTACATACTTAAGAGGCTCAGAATAGGAATATCACAATCAAGGTGGAAAAGTTCACAAGATTCTATATCCACAGAGCAGAGGGAAGCTGATACAGTGGTGCAAGCCTTTGATCCCAGCAATAACAAGAAGCCTAAGAGTAAGTGGACTGTAGCTTAGACATGGGCTTGGCAAATGACCAGCAAAAAAATAGGACTGAGCTACTGAGGAGGCTGAGATCTGAGGATCATGCTTCAAAGCCAGGCCAGGCTAGAAAATATTGTGAAACAGCCAGGCGCTGGTGGCTCACGCCTGTAATCCTAGCTACTCAGGAGGCTGAGATCTGAGGATCGCGGTTCAAAGCCAGCCCGGGCAGGAAAGACCATGAGACTCCTATCTCCAATAAACCACCAGAAAACCGGAAGTGGCGCGGTAGCTCAAGTGGTAGAGCGTTCACCTTGAGCTAAAGAGCTGAGGGACAGCGCCCAGGCCCAGAGTTCAAGCCCCATGACCGACAAAAAAAAAATATTGTGAAACATTTATCTCACATTAACCACTAGAAAAACTGGTGCTGTGGCTTAAAGTGGTAGAGCACTAGCCTTGATTGCAAAAGCTCAGGGACAGCATCCAGGCTCTGAGTTCAATACCCAACCAACCTCCACCCACCAAAAAAAATGAACAGAATTGGAGGCATGACTCAATGTTGCACCAGCCTAGCAAGCATGAAACCTGCATTCCAGACTGGGGGTATATGAGTCAAGTGGTAGAATGCCTTCTTAGGGAGCTCAGTGCCCTGAGTTCAGTCCCTAGTACCACCAAATAACAAAGACAAGGCAGAAAACAATGAACAAAACAGTATTGCCAAAAGAAAAAAAGCAATGTTGAGTACAGAGAATCATGTATTAATTATACACACTTTGTGACAACATGCAGGTACAGTTAGAAAGACTACGACATGCATGGAAATGATACATGCCACCACAGGATACTGTTACCTCTGGAGAAGGAACGAGATACACAGGCTACACCTATAGCTGCATCTTAGGAAAATAAAAAAATGAAACCAGTGTGCCCAAATATTAAAATTGGGCAAACCTGGATCATAAATATGCAGGTTTTCTTTATCTTTTTAATGTATAAAATAGTGAAAAATAGCCAGGAACTGTGGCTCATGCCTATAATCCTAGCTACTCAGGAGGCTGAGATCTGAGGATCACAGTTCCAAACCAGCCTAAGCAGGAAAAGTCCGTGAGACTCTTATGTCCAATAAGCCACTCAGAAACCCGGAAGTGGTTCTGTGGCTCAAGTGGTTCTGTGGCTCACCCCTTGAGCTGAAGGGCTCAGAGGTGCCGGTGGCTCTCGCCTGTAATCCTAGCTACTGAGGAGGCTGAGATCTGAGGATCATAGTTCAAAGCCAGCCAGGACAGGAAAGTCCCTAAGACTCTTTTTTTTTTTTTAAGTAACAGCTTTTCAGTTTATTTATTTATTTATTTTTGCCAGTCATGGGGCCTGAACTCTGGGCCTGGGCGCTGTCCCTCAGCTTTTGAGCTCAAGGCTCCCACTCTACCACTTGAGCCGCAGCGACACTTCCGTTTTTTCTTATGTGGTGCTGAGGAATCGAACCCAGGGCCTCAAGCATGCAAGGCAAGTACTCTACCACTGAGCCACCTTCCCAGCCCGTCTCTGAGACTCTTATCTCCAGAAAACCAGAAGTGGTGCTGTAGCTCAAGTGGTAGAGCGCTAACCTGGAGCTGAAGAGCTCAGAGACAGTGCCCAAGCCCCACAACTGACAAAAAAAAGAAAAAAGAAAAGAAAAATAAGGCCTGGCACCAGTGGCTCACGCCTTTAATACTTAGCTACTCAGGAGGCTGAAATCTGAGGATCGCAGTTCAAAGCCAGCCCAGGCAGAAAGGTCCGAAGACTCTATCTTGAATAAACCACCAGAAAACAGGAAGTGGTGCTGTGACTCAAAGTAGTAGAGTGCTAGCCTTGAGCTGAAGAGCTGAGGGACAGCACCCAGGTCCGGAGTTCAAGCCCCACAACCAACAAAAATAACTAAATAAATAAATGCCAGGTGGTGCATACCCTCCATGTTTGAAGTTAGCTTGGGCTCCTCAGAGACCCTGTCTCAAAAATGAAAATAACTAGTGCTGGTGGCACATGCCTATAATCTAGCTAGTCAGTAGGCTCAGTTCTGAGTGTCCTGGTTTGAACAACCAGAAAGTCCGTGAGATTCTTAGCTTCAATGAACCAGCAGAAAGTTGGAAGTAGAGGTATGGCTCAAGTGGTAGGGCTACAGCTTTGAGTCAAAAAGTCAAGCAATTTCATAAGGCCCCGAGTTCAAGTCTCAGTAATAGCACAAAATAAGTAAAATAACACAATGTTAAAAATGAACAAAAATAAAAAACTCAATCTGTCATGTTGTAAAAAAGAACAGAAAGGTGCTGCCTGGAGTCACAGAAAAAATACAAGGGGTCTTGACCCATGTCTGTGAGTGGAAGACTGAGGATGGGCATGAGCCCAGCCCCTTGCACATCACAAACAACATAAACCAGCAGAACAACAACACTTACTAGGCAGGACAGGAGGGCTACCATAATCCTGTGTGCTTTCTCTGCAGATGTTCCTCTCAGCTGCATCCAGTTGTTCCCACTCCTCCCAAGTTAGAGAGACAGCCACATCGTCCAAACACATAGAGCTCTGCAACACAAGATCCCCACAGACATGCTACTGCTAGTCTTGACCATGAGGCTGGATTCCAGAAACAGTCATGGCTTTTCCCAATGAGTTTTGTACTGACTAGAGTTTAAAAAGACAGAGGCTAACATTCTTTTGTATCCCTGTAAAGACTTTCTCTGGACTATATACTAATTTAGTAGTAAAATATTTGAGCTAGCTGGATACAGTGGCTCATGCTTGTAATCCCAGCCATTTGGAGGCAAAGATTGGGAGGATTGAATTTCAAAGCTAGCCTAGGCAATAAGGTAATGAGGCCCTCGCCCCTCCCCAACCAGTAAGTTGGGCATGATGGCAAATGTCTGTCATCTCAGCTATGTGAGAGGCATTAATAGGATTGTGATCCAGGCTGGCTAGGGAAAAACATGAGATGTTATCTGAGAAACCAAAAAATGGGCTAGGTATAGGTGATATAGCACCTGCCTCACAAGCATGAGGCCTTGAGCTCAAATCCTAGGGCTACCAAATAAAACTGAGTTAAATCACTGTGATTTATCAAAATGTAAACTAGATATAGATGAAAACACAAAATCAGAAAGGTGCACATTCTAGTGCTAACTTTAGATGCTGTGTATGCAGATTTCTGAGACATAATGTCTAGAAAAGGGTACATCACCCACAGCAGGTGCTTGCTAATGTTTTCTTTCACTTGACTACTTCACGATAAGATAATTATCCAATGAGTCATTCTTGTGTGTGCTGGTCCTGACGCTTGAATTTGGCCTGGGTGCTGTCCTGAGCTTTTAACTTTTGGAGATAAGTCTCACAGACTTGTACCTGAGCTGGTTTTAAACCACAATCCTCAGATCTCTGTCTCCTTAGTAGCTAGGATTACAGGCATGAGCCACCAGCATATGGCTGAAAGTCTTTTGAGATGTCCCTATTAAATATAAACCAAAAATAAATAAATAATAAACACATAAACCAATCACTCAGATTAAAGCCACAATTCTTAGAAAGAGAAGGTCCTAAAATTAGAGCGTCTAGGTTCCTAAGAACGTCACAAACTTAATTCTACGGGGCTGTCGCTCACTGTTTTAATAATTTGAATGTGAAAAGGGATGTGTTAAAGCTTTGGTACCCAGCTGGTGGTGCTATTTTGGAAGTTACTGGAAGTTTTAGGAAAGAGGTCCTGTCTAGAGGAATGTGCCTTTGGAAATGGTATCTTACCCTAGCACCTTCCTGTAGCCCTGCTGGACTTCCTGGCTGCCATGTAAACAGTTCTGCTCCACCATAGCCTTTCTGCCATGAAATTCCACTTGTCACAGACCCAGAATCGATGTGTGGAGCATCAGTGATCTCAAAGAACAACAAAAAAAGATGGTCACTTTCAAAGCGGTGAGTGAGTGCAGTTTTTAGCACAAAGATTTAGGGATGTGAGCTTGCTTCCCATCCTAACAGCTCCCCCGGGCGGGTAACAAGGTGTCTTGAAATGATTTTAACAGTAATTCTAAAGTCTTGAGTCATTGTTACCTAAAAGATTCATGCTAGGACAGGTGTGGCTTAAATAGTAGAGCGCCAGCCTGGAGCAAAAACAAGGGACAGCCAGAAGAAAGAGAAAAAGCAGAAGAAGCAGAAGAGGAAGCAGAAGGAGAAGCAGAAGCAGAAGAAGGAGAAGGAGAAAGAGAAGGATTTGGAGTAGAAGAAACAGAAGGATAAGCAGAAGCAGAAAGAGAAGGAGAAGCAGGAGAAGCAGAAGCAGGAGAAGCAGAAGCAGAATGAAAAGCAGAAGAAGGAGAAATTGAAACAGAAGAAGATGCAGAGGGAGAAGCAGAAGCAGAAGTAGGAGGAGAAGGAGAAGCAGAAGGATAATCATAAAGAGAAACAGAAGGAGAAGGAGAAGCAGAAGCGGGAGAAGCAGAAGGAGAAGAAATAGAAGAAGGAGAAGAAGCAGAAGCAGAAGGAGAAGCAGAAACAGAAGGAGATGCAGAAATAGAAGCAGAAGAAGCCGAAGAAGCAGAAGAAGAACCTGAAGCAGAAGGAGAAGCAGAAGAAGCAGAATCTGGAGAAGAAGAAGGAGAAGCAGAAGCAGAAAGAGAAGCAAAAGCAGAAGGAGAAGCAGAAGAAACAGAAGAAGCAGAAGCAGTAGCAGAAGAAGCTGAAGATGCAGAAGGAGAAGCAGAAGGAAAAAGGGCGCTGGTGGCTCACGCCTGTAATCCTAGCTACTCGGAGGCTGAGATCTGAGAATCGCGGTTCAAAGCCAGCCCGGGCAGGAGAGACCGTGAGACTCCTATCTCCAATAAACCACCAGCAAACCGGAAGTGGTGCTGTAGCTCAAGTGGTAGAGTGCTCGCCTTGAGCTGAAGAGCTGAGGGACAGCGCCCAGGCCCAGAGTTCAAGCCCCATGACCGACAAAAAAAAAAAAAAACAAGGGACAGCATTGAGGCTGAGTTCAGCGCCTCTACCGGCACTACACAGAACAATGCTTCCTTCCTGGGTGCCAGTGACTTGTGCCTAGCTACTCAGAAGGCTGAGAGATGAGCTCATGTTCAAGGTTCAGAGTCAGGGCAGGCAGGAAGGTCTGTGAGACTTTTTTTTTTTTTTCTGTGAGACTCATTTCCAGTTAACTCCCCCAAAAACGCAGAGGCAAAACTACGGCTAAACTGGTAGAGCACCAGCCTTGATTGAAATCGGGGCAACGCGTAGCCCTGAGTTCAAGTCCCGGGACCAGTACACAGACAAACGCAAAAGCCTCCCTCAAGTTCAGATGCCTGAGAATCCGGGAAGGAAGGCTGTCTGAATCGCAAGGCCTCCCTCACCTGTCCCCTCCCCCCCCCCCAACGCTGGCTCCACGCTAGGCAGACCTTTCCCCCACCTCACCTGAGACGAGGCCTGGTCCAGGGTGGTCTGGCAAGCCCGCGCTGCGGCGGCGGCCTGGTCCCCGTTCTCGGGGCCGCGCTCCCACACCCAGGCCCGCAGATTGTCGGGCAGGATGCTCAGGAACTGCTCCAGCACCAGCAGCTCCACCATCTGCTCCTTCGAGTGCATCTCGGGCCTCAGCCACCGCCGACAGAGCTCCCGGAGTCGGCTCAGCGCCTCTTCGGGCCCCGCCACCTCCTGGTACCTCAACTGCCGGAACTGCTTTCGAGAAGTTTCGAGATGCTGCCAGGCCCCCGGCAGCTCGGATCCCAAACCTCGGGGTGAGTCTTCCTCCACTTTCACCACCAACAGCCCTTCGCAGAGGGACGAGGCGGGGACTCCGGACCCTGCAGCCATCAGAGACTTTGGGTGGTCAAGCCCGAATCGGTCTTCCTCCGACTGGCGTGCCTTCCCCGGAGTCTTGGGGGAACTTCCTCAAACTTGGGACTGAAGCCTCCACACCCGCTCTCTGCTGAAATCCCCCGCCTCCAAATCACAATGCAAAGCCCGTGCCGGAAGTGCCTCACAAACCCTGAAGGATTCGCTCCTTGTACTTCCGGGACCACTCTAGGCGCCTGGGAGGAATAAGAGAAGCACATCTCGGTGGTTTATGGTCCTCAGCACGGCGAAGCAGGCCCCCGGCCAGTTAGCCACAGATCAAGAAAATAAGGGACTAAGTGGCTGAGTGTGGATTCAGGGAACCTTCAGGATTGGGGGGGAAATAAAACCTTAAGTGCTTTCCTGTACACCACGTATTGTAGTCTCGGCAAACAAAGATGAGGAAACCGAGGCTGGAGGAACTTAAGCCATGCCCCACATCAAGTTGATAATGACTTGATACATAAAACCAATGATTGCCCGTTTCAAACCCCAAAATTGAGGTCTTTCCACGGTTACTATGTTCGTTTATTGTCATTCCCCCTTCTCCCTAACTGCTGCCTAATTCACTCGAGTTAAAAGCCTACAGTGTTTTGCACTCAGGAAAGCAGCAAGTCACGTCGGACTATTTACTGTTAATATGTGCCACAGCACCTCTTTAGCGCAATACAGGACACACTAAGCCTCCAGTCATAAAATGCCCAATGACTATTTCCTGAGAACCATTGCCAATGAAGCTCAAGCATAGCAACTAGTCTCCGTCTTCCCTGGGCAGAGGAAGTGAAGCAGGCAGCACTTGTTAGCGCTCCCTCAACAAAGTAGCACAAATTGGATGGCTTAAGCAGGAGGTTACTATCTTAAAATCTGGAGGCTCCAAAAGTGAGATTAAGGTGTGAGCAAGAAGGAATGTAAAGCCTTGAGTTCAAGGCCCAATACTACCCCGCGCGCACACACACACATATATTTATTTGCAAATGCTACACTACTCAGTAAGATAATGCGAACACTATACAAGGATAGACACGCTCCAAAATTTATTAAGTAAATATAGTTGGGTAGAGAAAAGCTATAAACTGTGCTGTCATTTACATGTAAAATGTTTGCCTGATGATTCATTCATTTATATATATATATATATATGATTTTGGTTGACACAAAATAAATTAGTCGACTATCTTTATGATTAGATGCAGAATAAGGAATGGGAGGGAAAATTATTCTGTAAAAGCGTCAAATTTTAGCTTAAATGTATAGCTATTCAAATGAAAATTTTAAAATGTAAAGGACATTTGTAAATTGTTTAAATGGTAGCACATATATTGGCTTAGAGAATTTTTTTTGTCGGTTGTGGAGCTTGAACTCTGTGCCTGAGTGCTTTACCTGTGCTCTTCAGCTCAAGGCAGGTGCTCTACTGCTTGAGCCACAACACCACTTCCGGTTTTCTAGTGGTTTATTGGAGATAAGAGTCTCAGGGAGTTTCCTGCCCAGGCTGGCTTTGAACTGTGATGGACAGATCTCAGCCTCCTGAGTAGTTAGGATTACAGGCGTGAGCCACTGGCACCTGGCTTAAGAGAGTTTTTATAAACATTAAACTAAGCCAATTCAACACAAAGGAGCAAAGTTAAGCCATCCTTGCAAAATTGCTATACTAACTACAACCTTGAAAGATTTGATCGGTCTATTGGTGCTGAGAATCGAACCCAAAGCATCTAGCTCACTAGGCAAACCTATTTCTAAGTCGCAGTCACACTCCTCTCATTTTTTAAAATATAATTTTGTTGTTATCATTAAGGTGTTGTACTGAGGGGTTACTATTTCATAAGTCAGATAGGAGTACAATCCTTGGGGCTGGGAAGGTGGCTCGGTGGTACAGTGCTTGCCTTGCTGCATGCATGAGACCCTGGGTTCGATTCCTCTGCACCACGTAAGCAGAAAAGCAGGAAGTGGTGGTGTGGCTCATGTGGCAGAGCGCTGGCCTTGAGCCGAAGAGCTGAAGGACAGAGCCCAGGCTCAGAGTTCAGGCCCCACCCGACAAAAAAAAAAAAGTACAATCCTTTTTGGACATTGTTACCCCTTTTCCATCGCTTTCCCTCAATTATCCACGGCTTATCCTGCCCACAAGTTACACAGTTCATTTCTCACAGTCTTACTCTTATTTTAAGTTGTCAACTCACCAAAACACAAAACACAACGCTGCAGACTTTCACCAGAAGCTTGATCCTATCTGGTATGATTTTAGGTGTCCCACCCCCTCCCACAATGTCCTTAAACCTTTTAAATACCTCTTTTCATTTGTTATCAGAGGCTTTAATTCCATATCAATTTCTCCTCTGAGACCCTAAAGAGCAGCGATAGGCATTCTTGATCCTGTTTGTCCAATAGCTTTGAAAACTGAGAACAACTTTTAGAGCATCTTCCGACAGGGAGAGATGGTTACCATGGGAACATTCCTGCGCCAGGGTAGCCCCGAGAGACCAATATCCTCCCAAGAGCTCCTCCCTGGTGAGGTTGACAGACGCCCCGCCTCTCTTTCTGAGCGTGCCAGAAAGGCGCTCGAGGACCCGCCTATCTAACCTTGTTGCATTCTGATAGGCCCTTGAGAGCTCGCAACCGTATTGGTCATCCTGTGTAGCGCGCGCAGGGCTTCCTGGGAGCTGTAGTCCCGACAGCGTCTGAGGCCGGTGATGTTGAAGATTTCGGCCAAGGGAATTGACAGGGGTCAGAGGTGTGTGTTTGGAAAAGGAACTTGAGGACTGGCGAGAATTCAGCTGAGAAAAAAACAGAAAGGCCCAAAGTTTAAGATGAGTGAGGGTTGTGGTTTTTCAGAAATGTACAGATTTACTTCGAAGTAAGCCTCCGTGTGTGATGAATGGTGACAGCCAATCAGACGCTTGCAATTGAGGTCCTTCCGCTGAGGTCCCGCCCCCCTGTCCCCACTCTCTGGAACCAGCGGAGCACAGGCCACTATGGTGTGGGGTGAACTATAGAAAGGCTTGTTTTCCGACCCACTCTGGTGACTGGGCACCGACGACTCCCAGGCAGGCCTCTAGACTACCAGGCTACAGAGGAAGCGGGCAGGAGGGGTCCGACCCGCGCCCTATCATCTCCTTGATGATTGGTCGACTTCCATCTGTGGGCGTGGTCGGGGCGGGACTAGAGGCGACACCCCCCTCGGCCGCCCGCCCGCTGTGAGGAGAGGACCTCCGGGATTCCTAGAGAGGACTCGGAAGTGCTCTCGGGGGTGGGATTTATGGCTTAGTCTTGGACTTGCTTACTTCCGGCGAGGAAGTGTTGAGAAGTGTCGGGTTCGGTGTTGTCAGGGTTTGTAAGAACTCCATCTTCCCCAGCCTGCGTGCCGGGTGCTTGATCTTTGAGGAGAGAGTTCCCCGACCTTGGAGACTGGAGTGGGAAGGCCTAGGGCTTTGTGTCCGGCCTGGGGTCTTGTCCCTAACCGTGGGGAGGGTCTCTCTGATTTGGGGTCAGGGGTGACGCTGCGAATTCCCGGTCCGCATCTGTACCAATAAGCCCAGTTTTTCCAACGGGACTAATGAAGTCTCCCCTGGCTCTCTCAAGCTTTCGTGGCTCGGAGGACAGGACAGTTATAATCATTTTAAATGGTTCTTCCCACTTATGCTGACTTAAGTTTCTTGGCCCCTTATTTATACGAAATGTATTTTCACCTCTAAAACGGTTGGGTCTGATGTCCGATTTTTATGGCTATTCTTTACCTTTAAAAGAAAAATCTTGAGGATTGCCCTGCTTGTAATCATTTTTAAGGGTGGAATGATGGCTGTCATTCTAAGTGAGTTACTTTGATAAGTGGTTCTCTTTAGTATGGATGACGCCTTTGCCATCTCTCTTTGCTAACAATGATTCTCGATATATCAGTAGGTTATACAATACTAAAAAATGACCTTCGCAAGAGCTTAAAAGGCAGAAAAGAAATTGAGTCAGAGTAACACAGCCCAACTTCGAGAGACTTCCCTCTGAGTTGGAATGATAATGACAGAGTTCCGGGAAGTTATAGACTTAGACCCTCCATCTGAGTCGTCTCAAGAACAAGAGGACCTTCTAATAGTAAAGGTGGAAGAAGAAGAAGATTGCACCTGGATGCAGGAGTACAATCCGCCAACGTTTGAGTCATTTTACCAACGGTTCCGTCACTTTCAGTACCATGAGGCCTCAGGACCCCGGGAGGCCTTGAGCCAGCTCCGGGTGCTTTGCTGTGAGTGGCTGAGGCCCGAGCTGCACACCAAGGAACAGATCCTGGAGCTGCTGGTGTTGGAGCAGTTCCTGACCATCCTGCCTGAAGAATTCCAAGCCTGGGTCAGAGAACATCACCCTGAAAACGGAGAAGAGGCCGTGGCTGTCATCGAAAGTATACAGAGAGACCTTGAAGAACGCAGGGAGCAGGTGAGTGGAAGAAAAGATCTGACCAATGAGAAAAGAGAGAGGAGGAAAGAATTTAGGAGCCGCTGAGCAGGGGTGAGATCCTTAGCCCTTGGGTACTTCATTCATATTCTTTTGTTCTCCTGGAATTAGGTACACTATGGAGATTCCTTGCCACTCCAGGAGGAAAAAAAAAAAAGAAGCAATATCCAGTGTGTTAACCTGCAGAAGACAATCTGCAATTTTTATTTGTTTTTAAGATTGTATATCTTTTCTTGAATGGCATGGTAAAAAAAAAAAGGTACATAAGATTGTAATGAAAAGTAAGTTTTTTCCTTACACCCCTTGCTGCTTATCTGCCTCATTCTTCTTTCCAGAGGCAGCTATCGTTTGCTGATACTTGTAGATCTTTACAGAGACATACAATATTCATTTGGATATTATTACAGAAGTATATGGCATGCTTAAAAAACACACAGATGTTTCTGTGTGTACAAGTTTCTGTGTACTTCTGCCTCTTCCTTTTTATATACTATATCTTAAATATAAGTAAATGTAAGTAGAGCTGCCCTACTCTTGAAACTACATTCTATTGAATTTTGACCTGAATCCATACATTCTACCATATGACATACCGTAATTTATTACAGTCTTATTAAAAGACTGTAACTTGTTACATTGAAGTTGTTCCTTTAGATAGTTTTGGAATGTTGACTGTAATGACTGTTCCATTATATAAGTGATTGTAAAATGGAAGCTTTGGAATCAAATTATTGGCTCAGAGGTATATTTCCAGTTTTGATAGCTGTTGCATTTTGCTCCTGGAGAGGTTATACCAATTCATAGTCCCACCAGCAGTCCACAAGAGCATTTTGTTTTAACCACAGCCTAATATGAGATTACCAACCTTTTGGGATATTACCAATGTGAAAGATGTGAAATTTCATTTCATTTCTGTGCAGTTATCATTTGTGTTTCTCTTATGAGCACATACATATTTTTAAAAGCTATTTTTCACAAATGATCTGTTTCTTATCTGTAATTCTCACCTATTAGCAACAATAAGTGTGTCTGCTATATGATTTGCATGTGTAACTTTTCTAGTTTGTTGTTTATCTTGCCAGTTGAGGCTAAGGTTTAACTTTTATTTTGTGGTTTCTGGGTTTCATATTCTTTTAAATAGGCCTCTTTCACTACAATATCATGAAAACATTTCTCATTGC
Source organism: Dipodomys ordii (assembly GCF_000151885.1). Taxonomy (NCBI): domain Eukaryota; kingdom Metazoa; phylum Chordata; class Mammalia; order Rodentia; family Heteromyidae; genus Dipodomys; species Dipodomys ordii. The sequence continues at coordinate 6,707,788 of NW_012267284.1, forward strand.
TTCTTTTCCTTTTTTGTTTTTGTCAGTACTTGGGTTTGAACTCGGGGGCCTCCTACTTGCTAGGCTGATGCTCTCCTACTTGAGGCACACCTTTAGTTCTGTTTTTTGCTAGTTATTATCAAGATACGGTCTGGAACTTTTCTTTCCTGGTTGGCCTCTAAACATGATTTTTTAGATTTCAGTGGCTAGGATTATAGGTGTGAGCCACTAGTACCCAACTTTTTTTTTTCTTTTAATGCTCTTAAGTGTTTTTAGAATTTATTTTCATGTAGCATGTTTGATGTAGTTATAGCTTATTGTTTTCCCTAGAAGTCTATCCAGTTATAGCAATTAGAAAAAAATCTTAGCTGGTTAAATATGTCACCTCTAGCACAAATCAGATTTCTGCTTATAGGGATCCATTTCTGGTATATTTTATTTTAGCAAGTTTATTGCCTATTCATGTATCATTATTTGAGCTCTGTAAATGTTTGGTTTCTTTTTTTTTTTTTTGGTCGGTCGTGGGGCTTGAACTCTGGGCTTGGGCGCTGTCCCTCAGCTCTTCAGCTCAAGGCTAGCACTCTACCACTTGAGCTACAGCGCCACTTCCGGTTTTCTGGTGGTTTATTGGAGCTAGGAGTCTCACGGTCTCTCCTGCATGGGCTGACTTTGAACCACGATCCTCAGATCTCAGCCTCCTGAGTAGCTAGGATTACAGGCGTGAGCCACCAGCGCCCGGCTTGTTTCTGAGGTTTTATGCTCAAGGCTAGCACTCTACCATTTGAGCCACACCCCCACTTCTGGGTTTTTGGTGGTTAACTGGACATAAGTGTCTCACACACTGTCCTTCTAGAGCTGGCTTTGAACCACAATCCTTAGATCTCAGTGCCTTGAGTAGCTAGGATTATAGGCTTGAGACACTGGTGCCTGGCTTGTGTAAATATTTTTGATATCTGGTATGGCTACTTTTACTCCTTCCAGTTTGTTGGTTTTTTTTTTTTTCCAGTGCTTTCTCTTCCCTTTAGGAATGTCAGAATTACTTTTTTAGAGACAAGCTTGGTGGTACATACCTGTAATCCAAGCACTCAGTAGAGTGAGGCAGAAGGATCATGAGTTCCTGTCCAGCCTGGGCTATATAGTGAGACCCTTTCTAAGGAAGGGGGAAGGAAAGAGAGAGGGAGGGAAAGAAGGAAGGAAGGAAGCAAGCAAGCAAGCAAGGAAGGGTGATAGGAAGGAAGACAGAGAAATAGAGATTGTTTTATTTCCATTGCCCTAAAAATATAGTTGGTATTGTTAAGGTTATGTTAAATCATATGTCAGTATAGTGGGAATTTATAACTTTATATAATTTCATCTTCTCCTTTTTTTTTGCCAGTCCTGGGCTTGAACTCAGGATCTGGGTGCTGTCCCTTAGCTTTTTTCATTCAAGGCTAACACTCTACCACTTGAGTCATAGTTTCACTTCTGGTGATTTTTTTTGGTGATTTATTGAAAATAAGAGTCTCATGGTTTTTCCTGTCCAGATTAGCTCCAAACTGCAATCTTCAGATCTTAGCCCATTTGAAGAGCTAGAATTATAGGCATGAGCCACAGGGGCCCTGCTCTCTCCTCTTTTATTTATTTTTTTGGGGGGTCTGGTTGTGGGGCCTGAACTCTGGGTCTGGGCACTGTCCCTCAGCTCTTCAACTCAAGGCTAGTGCTCTACCACTTGCACCACAGCGCCACTTCCTGCTTTTTTCTGCTTATGTGGTGCTGAGGAATTGAAACCAGGGCCTCATGCATGCGAAGCAAGCACTCTATCACTGAGCCACCTTCCCAGCCCTTTAATTAACTTTTACTCACTCTGGGCTTTTTCCATTTCCTGGATTGCATTCCACATCTCTTTGTAGGAGAGTTTTAACATGCTCTCTCTGTCTGGGTTATTTCTCTGCCTTCTCTCTGGCTTTCTTCTTCTAATTGTAGGTTTTTAAAAGGACCCTTACCTAGAAAAGCCTAAAGTGGGTTTCACCTATTCTGTCTCTAGGCAGCATATCTTTCCTGTCTTAAGACGTAACACAGTTCACAATTGTGTGTGTGTGTGTGTGTGTGTGAGTTCTCCAAATAGAAGCCAACTGTGGTTCTTTAGACCCTGCCTAGTCAATGCCTGGCTCATTGTAGAAGCATAGGAAACATTGGAACAATTGAAAAGTCTGGCTGGACTCTCCTAGGTTGTTTTCTGGCCCACTAACACTGCTGACAGGTTGTGGTTGTTGTTGTTAGATTATTGTGTGTCCTGAAGCGCTTCCTCCGAAGATGGTCCTGCCTGAAGTAGTGCAGGAGTCCCTCGCTCACCAGGCCTTGTCCACAGACCCTGAGGCTGATCAAGAGCCACTGAAGCCCCATCTCCTGGAAGAAAACGGTGAGGCTCTGCGGTTCAGTGAAATAGATGTGAGAGTAGGAAGTCTCTCTCGCCATATGAGCAAGAGAGAGGCTGGAAGCAGGTTGGGATCTGGAGGTTGAACAGGGTTGGAAACTTATGATGACCTTCTAGGCAGCTTCCAGGGAGGCTGGGCCTGTGACATTTCACTCAGAAGTAACAATGTAAGCTGGGCGCTAGTGGCTCACACCTATCATCCTGCCTACTCAGGAGTCAGCCTGGGCAAAAAAGTCCATGAGGCTCTTATCTCCAATTAACTACCAGAAAACCAGAGGTGGTACTGTGGCTTAAAGTGGTAGAATGCTAGCCTTGAGTGAAAAAACCCAGGGACAGTGCCCAGGCCCTAATACAAGCCCCACAACACACACACACACCACACACACACACACACACACACACACACACACAAAATATGGAGTGAACAAGGAAGAAATAATCAGAATATCCTTGGCCTCTTGAGTCTGTCTGGCTTAGGACCATGGTTCTCCTACCTACACTTCCTCCATAGCTGGGAGTACAGATGTGCACCACCCTACCTGGTTGTAGAGGGTCTTGAGAGCTAAGCAGTTGCCAGGGGGCATTGTGGACTTGATTAAAGGAGGTCTTTGATGGTTTCAGACCTAGACTGCAGTATTCTCACTGACACCTCTCTTTCTCCTCCTTTAGCCCTTCCTGTTCTCCAGGTTCCTCCCCTTCCCCTGAAGGACAGCCAGGAGTTGACAACCTCACTTCTCTCAGCTGGGTCCCAGGTGAGCCAGAACTTTTTTCCTTTGTGAGAACCCATACCTCTTCTTTGCCTTCAGCCAAGTCTTTATAGGGAGGTTATTTTCTTTCATGCATCCATGCCCAGGTAGGTCTGGTAGGTTCATTCCCTCTGTCCTTTTCCTTTCTTCCCTCCTTCCTCTCCTCTGAGGCATAGCACCTCCCCTCATTCCCTTCCTTCATGACAAGACCTTCTCCAGCTCCTGATTTGAATATGAGGAGTAGGAATTTACCCAACCTCTCCTGTTTCAGAAGTTGGTGAAAATTGAAGATGTGGCAGATGTGGCAGTGTCCTTTATCCTGGAGGAATGGGGACATTTGGATCCGGCCCAGAAGTCTTTGTATAGGGACAGCAGGAAGGACAATTATGGGAGGATTACTTGCATGGGTAAGAAGAATGATCACACTGCATGGACTTAAGGCATCTTCATTTTGTTATCTTGTAAACAATGTTTCTATCACATGCTACAAAAGCAGATATGTTTCTACTGCCGATACTTTTCTTTTTCTTTTATCTTTTTTTTTTTTTTCATCCCTTGTGGAGCAAACTCTGGGCCTGGGCGCTGTCCCTCAGCTCTTCAGCTCAAGGCTAGTGAGCCACAGCGCCACTTCTGGTTTTTTCTGCTTGTGTGGTGCTGAGGAATCGAACCCAGGGCCTCATGCATGCAAGGCAAGCACTCTACCACTGAGCCATCTTCCCAGTCCCTACTTTGATTTTTCTGTGAGAGTAAATCATCGTCAATCTTTTTCCTACACAGCTTATTCTGATTATTTCTATTGTAATGAGAATATGATTGAAGATTGATGGTACATGAGCTAGTTTTTTTTTAATTTTTAAAAAATTATCTTAATTTAAGTAGTTGTACAAAGAAGTTTCAACTCCACAAATAAGTATGATGCATTTTTTTTTTTAGTCATGGGCCTGAACTTTGGGCCTGGGTGCTGTTCCTCAGCTCTTCAGCTCAAGGCTAGCACTTTACCACTACAGCCACAGCACCACTTCCAGCTTTTTCTTCTTATGTGGCGCTGAGGAATCGAACCCAGAGCCACATGTGTGGGAGGCAAGCACTCTACCACTGAGCCACCTTCCCAGCCCAGTATAATGCATTTTATCTTGGTCCAATGTCGCTCCTTCTTCTGTGCTCCTTTGCAGTGGATAGTGTTGATAAATGCTTAAAATAAATCGATTTTAGTTTTAATTTTAGCAGTTAATATATCCCTTGAAAGTTGGATAGTTCTTTTTTTAAACTATTGCTATTATTATAATTATTACTAGTATTTTAGCTTTGGCTGCTAGATGGAGGCTCTCTTTAGCCTTTTGTTGTTGTTCATTTGTTTTGATCAGTGTTGGGGATGGAACTTCTACTCCCCAAGCAAGCCAGTCTATCGTTTGAGTCATGTCCCCAGTCCACCTTTAGTTTATTTGGGGGATAGGGATGGTGACATTTCTATGTCTGCCTCCCAAGTAGTCGGGACCACGAAAGTCAGCTACACCAGTCGGCCAGGTCATTTTACAAGGTCGTGCCGTCCTTGCCCTTGTCCACTTACTGCTCTTGTGCCCCTCCTCCATTTTCGGGCCGGCTTCAGTCGTGGCTGACTTGCCGGTCTCCCCTCCTTTCCTTCAGATTATGAGTCCAAGGACGCTGTGGAGCTCGTGGTGAAGCAGATTTCCGAGGAGGCCGAGTCGCACTGGATGGCTGCCGCGGGGCCAGCCGGCAGCGGCTCCCCGGGCGGGGAGGGGGTGGTGCAGAGGTGGCAGGTCAGCCCCCCCGCGGGGAGGTCGCGGCACTCTGCGCCCCCCAAGCCCGGCCTTGGCACTGGCCGAGTCAGCGGCGCTGGAGGCGGTGGGGAGAGAGGCCACCGGTGCAGCGACTGCGGGAAGTTTTTCCTGCAAGCCTCCAACTTCATTCAGCACCGGCGCATCCACACCGGCGAGAAGCCGTTCCGCTGCGGCGAGTGCGGGAAGAGCTACAACCAGCGCGTGCACCTGACGCAGCACCAGCGCGTGCACACGGGCGAGAAGCCGTACGCATGCGCCGTGTGCGGCAAGGCCTTCCGCGTGAGCTCGCACCTGGTGCAGCACCGCAGCGTGCACAGCCGCGAGCGGCCCCACGCCTGCGCCCAGTGCGGGAAGCGCTTCGGCCGCCACTCGCACCTCGTTGAGCACCTGAAGCGCCATGCCAGGGAGAAGGCCCAACGGTGTACGCTCGCGGGAGGGGTGTGTGTGGGGACGGGTGGTGGACGGACAGACGGACAGACGGATGGAGCTGCCACCGCCTCATCCGGACCCCACCCCACTGCCAGGCAAAGATGCCAGCCCGTGCACCTCTTCCCTTGTACTCCGATCCCCTGGTCACCCCTGCCTACAGCCCGCCCTTCCCCAGGGCCTTCTGCCTGTGGCTCATAGGGCTCTGCTCTGGCGCTGCTGTTGCTGGAACCTTTTGCATATGATCTGCGACCTTGCTTGTCCTACCAAATTAGATTCACTTACTCCAGTCACTCACTTTATTTTAGAATGATAAAGTAGCAGTATTGAGGTAAGACTGAAGGAAAGAAAGAAGAAAAGGTCTCCCACGACCCCTAACCAATAGCACTACTGTCATGTAGTATTTCCTTCTCGGTCCTCAGGATCCCATTTTACCAGGCTGTGCTCACAGGGTGCTGTCACTCAACATTTTCCAGTGGGTCTCAGCCCTTCTGTTGCTTATTTTTCACCATCTTGCCACCATGGGTGACATTACAACCTATTATCCAGCTGTTCCCGTGTTGAACTTTTTTTTTTGACTTGATAACTGTGTTTTCCTGACAGATTTTCGTATAATTAGGATTTTTCCTTATATTAGACCCCAGAAGTAGGATTAGGCCTGGGAGCAGTGGCTCACTCCTGTAATCCTAACAGTTCAGGATGCTGAGATTTGAGGATCTCAGTTCAAAGCCAGCCCCAGGGCAGGGAGGTCCATGAGATTCTTACCTCTAATTAGCCACCAAAATATAAGAAGAGCTGTGGCTCAAGTGGTAGAGTGCTAGCTTTGAGCACAAAAGCTTAGGGATTGTGCCCAGGCCCTGAGTTCAAGCCCCAGATTCAGCACACATGCGCATAAAAATAAGTTGAATAAACAGAAGAAATTTCTTTGTTCAAGAAAAATTGGTTTTAAATTTTTGGCATCATTCATGGCTTAATAATTGAGTATTAAAAGATCACAATACCATTTACAGTGATCTCTTCCATATATGTTTAATGTCACTTAGGGAAAAAATGGAAATTACTCAGAGTTCTCCATAATGAAAATAAATTTTTTTCTTTTTTATTTTTTTTGTCAGTCATGGAGCTTGAACTTTCTGAATACTGTCCCTCAGCTCTTCAGCTCAAGGATAGCGCTCTACCACTTGAGCCACTGCACCACTTCCAGTTTTCTCAGTGGTTGAATGGAGATAAAAGTCTTACTGACTTTCCTGCCTGGGCTGGCTTTGAATCACAATCCTCAGATTTCAGCTTCCTAAGTAGCTAGGATTACAGGTGTGAGCCACGGGTGCCTGGCCTGAATAAATTTCTTCTACTTATTCAACTTGTTAATTAAAAAAAAAATAACCCTGGGCATAGCAAACCCCAGTATTAAATAAAATTGATACGAATAGCCCAAGCCTAGCTGTTCAAGTACCCTTTCATGATATAGAAATTGAGTTTTGTGATGTGTTACAAGTTCTGTGTTGATCTGGGCTCTCAGCCAGGTTTATCCCATTCTGTTGGGAAATCCACCCAAACGCTCTGGACTTGAAAAGCAATCTGGTAGTATAGGGGTTTGAACTTGGGACCTTGCGCTTGCTAGAGTGGTGCTCTACCACAGGAGCCATGCTCCATCCCAGCTTTTGGCTGTTTACTTAGAGATGACCGGCTTTGAACTGCTATCTCAGTCTCCTGAGTAGTTAGGATTGCAGGCCTGGCTTAAAATACTATCTTTTATATCTTACTTGCAATTGTGGCTGATTTCCCAGTTAATACTCCTCCCCCCCCCACACACACACTTTTTTGTGTGGAGCACTTTACATCCAGCTGTTTTGTTCTTTGAACCTCTAATGCTAGGTTCTCAAGGTCTGGCAGTGATCAGAACAAACCCTGGTTGAGTCCTCATGGTGGAGTAGCTGACAGGAAAGGCCGTGAGCACTCCCTAGGTGAAGTGTGAGGTGGTGTGTGCAGGAAACTGAAGCAAAACACCAGCTCAGAGTAAAGAGAGCAGGGATTGCTACATGTATCATTTGTCCTCTTGTCAGTATTTGTGTGTGTGTCTGTTTTAATAAGATTTGAATGCAGAACCTCAGTCTTAGCTAGGTAAGCCTTCTACCATTTGATCCATGCCCCAATTTTTTTTTTTTTTTGTTTTTTGTTTCAAGATAAGTTCTCATGATTTTGCCAGAGCTAGCCATGGACCAGCCTCAGACCTTGATCCTCTTTTTTTGTTTGTTTGTTTGTTTTTTGGTCTGGTCGTAGGGCCTGAACTTTGGGCTTGGACGCTGTCCTTAAGCTCTTCAGCTCAAGGCTAGCTAGCGCTCTACCACTTGAGCCACAGTGCCACATCCGGTTTTTTTCTTATGTGGTGCTGAGGAATCGAACCCAGGGCCTCTGGCATGCAAGGCAAGGGCTCTACCACTGAGCCACCTTCCCAGCCCCAGACCTTGATCCTCTTACCTCTTGAGTAGCTGGGATTTCAGAAGAACCCCACCTGACCTACTTGTTCTTGGAGTTAAAGTCTTACTAACTTTTCCTGGGCACATCAAACCATGACCCTCCTATCTTTGCCTCCTAAAGTAACTGGGATTACAAGTGTGAGTCACTGAGCCTGGCCTTGATAGTATTTTTTTTTCTGGGTCATTTCTCCCAGCTCCTGATTAGATATTCTCCCAACTCCATATTCTGTTCATAATCCTTTGCTTGTCATTCTTATGGTCTCCGTCACTTCTCTCACCATCCAGTTGTATATGTTTATTCTTCCTTATTTTTCCTGCCTACCTCATGGTGGGTTACTGAGCCACACTTCACTGAGCCACTCTCCCTCATTTCTCTCATGCCTCCCATTTCAGAATTCCATAGAGAAACCACACTTCAAAACAAAGCAAAACAAAAACTCATGTCTGTTCTTGCCTAACCTGAGTTAGTCTCATTGTGGTCAGTCTCTCACTTTTTTTTTTCCCACTGATCAAAGACCAAAAGGTTGTTCCTTTTCATTCTCCTTGACACCAAGTGCCTCCAGTATCCCCATTACTGTGTCGCATCCTAGGTTCATCTGATGATTGCCTTTTTCAAACCTGATCATTTGGTTTTTCTTCTGTGAAAGAACCAGTGATGAGCCAGGCACCAGTGCATCACACCTGTAATCCTAGCTCCTCAGGAGGTTGAGGTCTGAGGATCGCGGTTCAAAGCCAGCCTGGGCAGGAAAGTCCATGAGACTCTTTATCTCCAATAAACCACTCAGAAAACCGGAAGTGGCCCTCTGGCTCAAGTAGTAGAGGACTAGCCTTGAGCTGAAGGACAGCGCTCAGGCCCAGAGTTCAAGACCCACGACCAACAACAGGAAGTGGCACTGTGGCTCAAGTGGTAGAGCGCTAGCCTTGAGCTGAAGAGCTGAGGGACAGCGCCCAGGCCCAGAGGTCAAGCCCCACGACCAACCAAAAAAAAAAAAAAAACCACCGATGGCCCATGCATGTGCTCTTTGCTTTATTTTTAGGTGGTGACAAGAGAGCCAAGAACACGAAGCTGAGCGTTAAGAAGAAAATGTCAGACTTTGCAGCCGCCGACACGGAACTGTCGGGGAAAAGCCAAAGAGACACCTCTGAAGTTCGAAATCTGGGAGACGGCTATGATCCCCAAGGCCCAGGGGAGAGAACGCCGGGGCTCCCTAGGAAAGAGCTCCCAGGACAGCCCCCGACAAAGAGGATGCACGGCGGCGACGTCCCCAAGAAGCTGTCCCCCGCCGGAGAGAGGCCCCACAAATGCGGGGACTGCGGGAAGAGCTTCATCCAGAGCGCCCACCTCATTCAGCACCGGCGCATCCACACCGGCGAGAAGCCGTTCCGCTGCGACGAGTGCGGGAAGAGCTACAACCAGCGCGTGCACCTGACGCAGCACCAGCGCGTGCACACGGGCGAGAAGCCGTACGCATGCGCCGTGTGCGGCAAGGCCTTCCGCGTGCGCTCGCACCTGGTGCAGCACCAGAGCGTGCACAGCGCCGAGCGGCCCTTCAAGTGTCCCGAGTGCGGGAAGGGCTTCGGCCGGCGCTCGCACCTGGCCGGCCACCTGCGGCTGCACTCCCGCCAGAGGTCCCACCAGTGCCTCGAGTGCGGGGAGATCTTCTTCCAGTACGTCAGCCTCATCGAGCATCAGGTGCTGCACGTGGGCCCGAAGAAGGAAACCCACGGCCCCGGCGAGGAGGCTCCGGGCTGGAACCTCACGGTGACCGACGAGAAGAAGGTGGAGCTGGAGGCGCAGCCATACCAGTGCGACGTGTGCGGGAAAGCCTTCCCGCACCCGCCCGACCTCATTCAGCACTACAGGACTCACACGGTGGAGAAGGCCCGCAGGTGCGCCGCGTGCAGGGAAGGCGCGGGCCCGTGCCCCCACGCCAAGCCACCCCCGAAAGTCTGCGTGAGCCCCAAACCCCATCAGTGTCCCGAGTGCGGGAGGGGCTTCGCCCTCAAGTCCCATCTCAGCCAACACCAGAGAATCCACACTGGCGAGAAGCCCTTCCAGTGCAAGGAGTGCGGGGTGAGCTTCAGCTGGAGCGGAAGCCTCCTGAAGCACCTGAGAAGCCATGAAAGGACAGACCCCAGGAGCCCCTTCAGCGTCTAGGCCTGCGCTCCCGCACACAGCTCCCCACACGTCATCTCCCCCGCACAGCCATCCAACCGTCCCCTGTGGGTGTGGTGAAACTGTGCCGTGAGAACTCAGCCGTTCATTACCCGCCAGTTGTCCACCAGAAATCAATCCCTGCTGGCTTTCCAGAAGTGTCCTCCCCAAGCCACCAGAAGAACCTCTGGATGGTGGATGAAGGAAAGCCTTCCGGATGGTACTCATTGCTTATGTGGAACTCAGAAAATTGACACGTGAATGCAGTAGAAATAAGCTTTATTTGTAGTTTCTGCCTTCTTTTTGGACAGTGTATCTATTCAGGGAAGAGTGAAGGAAAGAACTCCTTAGCATGATATCCGTCTGGGTACCTCAGCAATGAACCTTTTCTAGAATGCTCCATTGTTCCCATCTTGAGTATTAAATCCTTTGAAGAGAAATTGACTTCAGGTATTTATTTTATTTAGCGAAATGGGAGTTCAGAGGCCTGATGGGATGTGGTTCCTGCTTGCCTCAGTCTTTACCCTCCATGAAACCCTGACTTCTTTTCATTTTGATTGTTCTAGAACAAGGCTAGCTGGTAGAAAGAGGAGTGTTAATTTGTTAATTAAGAAACAGTGCTACAGGTTGGTCAGAACATAAGTCAGGAGAGAGGGACCTGAGGAGGCAGAGAGGAGAATAGACATACAAAGCTATGGAATGGAGTATAGTACAAGAAGGAGACAAGTGTGTGAGTTGTGCCTCAGTTGGTAGAGCACTAGCCAATAAGCAAAAGCATCAGGTACAAACTTCAGGTCCCACCCATGACACATCCCCACACACACCAACAGTTCAGGTCCCAGTCTTGAACCAAAAAGGAGAAGGCAGTAAATTCCACAGAAGGAATGGGACAAAGTTGAATTAAAGACTTGGTCTGTGCAGCATGTGGTACCTTGGGAAGGCCTCCCATGTAAGGAGATGGTATCTACAGTGAGTTTCAGTTTATGTCACATCTAGACCAGAGAGGGATGTGTTTCAGCATTGCCGTTTGGGAACATCTTGGTAGGATTTTTTTTTTGGGGGGGGGTCTGGTCGTGGGGCCTGAACTCGGCTTGGATGCTGTCCCTCAGCTCTTCAGCTCAGGCTAGCGCTCTACCACTTGAGCCACAATGCCACTTCCGGCTTTTTCCTTTTTGCTTATGTGGTGCTGAGGAATTGAACCCGGGGCCTCATGCTGCAAGGCAAGTGCTCTACCACTGAGCCACCTTCCCAGCCCAGTAGGATTTTTTTTTTTTGGAGACACATCTTCACTCTGCAGCTCCACTGACTTAGAAGTCTATATAGCCCAGACTATCCTCTAATTGATGGCTTCTTACTGCCTCAGCCTCCTGAGTGCTGCGATTACAGATGTGCACTGCTATATCTGGCATCAGTCAGAAATTTGTGGGGGGAAAGTTGAGGTGGTTGGGAGCATGGACTTGAGCTTGTTTGCTAGAGAGAGTGCTTCTAGACCCTCCTAAATCCCTGCTCCTTCTGGTATTGCCTGGTGCAAAACTAGTGCCCATTTGGTACTTGTGATCTTCTGTGTGTGTTATCATGGTGCCTTGACTAGACCTTAGCTGCTAAGTGCTCACACCTGGCCTTCTGAATCTGGGGGAAATTACCTTCATAAGGTAGGAACTGCCTTGTACAGTTCTTCCTCCAAGCCACTCTGCAGTGACTGACTGATAAGAGGCACAAAGGCTGAGTCATTTGCTGCCTTGAGAAGGGACGGAAATCCTGGTGCAGTTTGTATTCCAAATCTTCTTGAAATCAGTCCACACCCATGCTTGCTTTGTCTTCCCTGTCCTCTCAGCACCTCTTGAATCGAAGTGTTTCCTGAAGAGTTACTAATAGTAAATCACATGGCTCTGCATCCCAGCCTAAGGCTCTACCCTAGAGGACCCAGTGGTGTTGGACAGCTGATGTACTTTACCTGAATGACTCGTTTAGTTGTTCTCCAGGAGACCAGTGAGACCTCCATTAATGAGGATGGGTTGAGTGTTGCTAGTCCTTGGTAGCCACTGACAATCACTTATGGACTGGGATGCTAAATAGGTAGAAGAGGATGAAGTGACTGGCGTAAGGTTTAGGACAAAGAGGAAAATAATATAAGAATTAGAGAATTTCCTGTCGCTGGTGAGTTACACCTGTAATCCTAGCTACTCAGGAAGCTGAGATCTGAAGATAGTGGTTCCAAATCAGCCTGAGTAGAAAAGTTAGCTAACACACACACACACACAACCTGGGCTGAAGGCATGGCTCAAGTAGTACACAGTACCAGCCATGGATGGAAAAGGCTGGAAGAGAGCATGAAATTCAAATCCCAGTACCAGCACCAAAAGAGAGGAAGAAGGGCTGGGAAGGTGGCTCAGTGGTAGAGCGCTTGCCTTGCATGCCTGAGGCCCTGGGTTCGATTCCTCAGCACCACATAAGCAAAAAGAAAAAAAGCCAGAAGTGGCGCTGTGGCTCAAGTGGTAGAGCGCTAGCCTTGAGCTGAAGAGCTGAGGGACAGTGCCCAGGCCCAGAGTTCAGGCCCCACGACTGGACCCAAAAAAAAAAAGAGAGGAAGAAGGGATTTTCAGAATCATGTGGCTCTGCGCAACCCCACTAACTCCGGGGGGGAAAAGAGTACCATTCTAGTGATCAACCTAGCGTCAGCCTGATGAGTGACAGCTTCAGAAGGCTCCTGGGCGGGGTCTTCATCCGGGGCTTTCATCCGGGGCCCTCATCCGGGGCCCGCCGGAAGTGACGCCGGGAAGCGCAGTCCTCCCGGCAGTCTAGAGCGGCTCTGAAAAGGCTGGCGTGGCCGACGAACGAGTGAGTGTGTCGGTGACGGGACGGTCGCCGGTGCCGCCTCTGCGCTCGGGTGAGTCTTCCGGAAGCCGTTGTGGCGTCGCCGCCGTGGGAGCAGGCCCTGCTTTTGAGTCCCTGAGAGGAGGAGGAGGAGGCGGCGGCCGGCCTCGGCTGACGTGTGTGGGAACGCGGAGGCCCAGGCGGCCGGGCCTGGTTTTCTCTTCCGTCCTGGTTAGTCCCGAAGCCCCGGGGACCCAGAGCTCGGCGCTCAGGACCGGGTGCCCGAGCCCTGGCCTGAGCTGCGTCCGCACGGCCCGCTCGGACGCTGCGCTTTCTCGCTTCTGAAGGGGAAGTGGGAGGCGGGCGGCGCCGGGCGAGGCCCTGGGAGGGCCTGACTGGGAGCGGGCGAGGGCTGGGTGCGGAGGACCGGGCCCCGTTACGTCCTTGGGTTTGAAGGACATCACTCAACCCGATCGGAATCGTAGCTCTTGCAGACTGTCCACTCAGCCTAACGAAGGGGCTGGCGCCTATACTGGACTTTTTATTATTAGTCCGACCTGCTTATTAATTGACGGTGTGCTGGCGGCATTACTAAATTCCTAAAGGGCCTGCCTTGGGGGCGGGGGGGGGCGCGGAGAAAAACAATGAGTAATCATAACTGACTTGGTTCTCTTGAGAACACACTGGAGCCTCCAGAGAAGGTTGCAAATTCCCAGATACTTAAAACTTTCTCCGAAAAGCCTTACACTGTTGAACTGATGTGTTGATTTTTTTTTTTCCCTTAAAGGAAAAATCACAATGCTAGTGTGCTGGTGCACGCCTATAATCCCAGCACAAGGGAGGGTGAGTGGGAGGGGGAGCCAGAGTTCCAGGCCTAGACCCAGCAGAGCCCCTGTCTTGGAAAACCAAAACCAACAACTCCAACAAAAACAAATAGCAACAAAAAAGCTACAAGTTCAAATTTCTTAGAGTTGAAATAATGTCGGACATTCTCATTTGGATCTTAAGTATTTAAAATGGAATAATATCCTTCCCCCTCTCCAAATTTTGGGTGGTTTATTGGGATTAATTTTGAACAGTATATAAAGATACTTTGCTAAGTCCTGAGTAATTATGGGATATTTTAACTTACAACAATAATTTCTCCTAATTTCACCCTGCAGTGATGCTCATTGACCTCCTGGATAGGGATGGAGGAAATATCAACTGAGGAAACAGCAGGATCATCAAGGGTCCAGTTTCAGTCTTTGGAGACCTTTGAAAGACCTGAGTGTCTTTCCCCAGAGCCTCAGTTCATGCAAGATACCAACATGGAACAGGGACTCATTGGGGGTAAGACAGAGCTGGTACTTACATCGTGGGCCTGGTATGAGTCCAGAGCCTTGAATAAGAAGATGGCCCTTAGAGGGAGGACTGGACAGGAGGGGCAGTTATAGCTCAGCTCCTTCTTGACCCTTCTACTAAGCCTGGCTCATCTTGCTTTAATGTCAGAGTAGTAGTCACTTGCTCTGCTCTGGCTGTTTGTCCTTCAGAAAACCTTCCCTTTGTCCCAGTTGCCACATCCAGAATAATTCCTCAGATATGCTGCTTTTGCCATATCTCACAGTCCTTGACTGACTTTGGCTTCCTCTTAAATTCACCCCCTTTACCTCCTGTTCCCTTCATTTAGTTTCTCTTTCCTTGTGACGTTTTGTGCTTTGCCTCTGCCATTCTGTTGCAGCTGCAGTGTTTGTAACATATCTAATTTTTGACAAGCAACTTTTTTTGGGGGGGGGGCTGCTTGCTGGTCCTGGGGCTTCAACTCAAGGCTTAGGTGCTGTCCCTGAGCTTTTGTGCTCTGCCACTTGAGCCAAAGCTCCACTGTGGGTTTTTGGTAGTTAGAGATAGTCTCACAGACCTTTCCTACTCAGACTGGCTTTGAACTGCCATCCTCATATCTCAGCCTCCTGAGATTACAGAGACATGAACCACCAGCTCCCAGCAAGAAAACAACCATTTAAGTCCTTGGATGAGCATAATGCCTGTTTGGATTTATATATGTTACATATTGACCATGCAGTCACATGTTAGTATATAAATAGGTTGGTCAGGTTTTTTTTTTTTTCCCCCTGTTTTTGACAGCTGGTTCCTAGATTGCTGTGGCCAGCTCCAGTACTTGAAGTAACTTGTGTGTCAGCAACACTGTGGAGTGCCATGAGGTGGAGTGGGGGCGGGGGGGCGGGCATTGAGAAAGGATCATTCCTGTTTCTCGAAGCTTTACATACTGATTGCAGAGACAGTGCTCATTGACAAATGGCCTAGATAAGTCATTACACATCCACATCTTTATGCTTTGCTTTGCTCATGTACCAAGACAGGTACAGGACTTACTCTTCTGTAAGAAGAATATCATTCATGAGGATAGTAGTAAAATCCTGTATCATAGGACTAAATGTGTAAGTGGGAGCTAGTAGGAGGGGCAGCAGGCATGCCCAGTACCTGAGAAGTGGTTCATTAGAACATTTGACATGAAGGAGGGTCCCATTGACACCCCTTATGCTTCTTCTGAAAGGGAGCCCTAGGAAAGGGCTGCTCTCACTCTTGGCTCCTTTCTCCTCCCTCAGCTCCATCTGTTCTGCAGGTACCTGCTCTTCCCCATGAGGGAAGCCCAGGAGACCAGGCAGCTGCACTCCTGACAGCCAGGTACCAGGTGAGCTGAGGAACCCTCTGCTTTTCCTCAGGGACTGTGGTTGCTGCTTGAGTGTGGCCTATCCCTCATCCTATCTGTGAACCTTGCGTGGATTTATTTATTTATTTTTTCAGTAGCAGACCTCAGGTGTGGCATTGTTCCTCTTTGGAGACCTAGACCTTATGTAAACCTCTTTACCATCTCCCAACATCACCTTTGTCCATGATATTGTGATGGGCATGTATTAGATGTTAAGGGATTTATACCTTAGCTTCTCTCCATCCCTCCTCCCCAACATAAACACACACCAAATACCATCTCTGTTCTCATCTTCACTCTCTGGTCATGGTGCTGCATTGGCCTTATTCCCCAGACCATCCAGGATGTATTATTTCAGGAGTTTGTGACATTCGAGGATGTGGCTGTACACCTTACTCGAGAGGAATGGGGATGCCTGGACCCTGTTCAGAGGGATCTCTACAGAGAAGTGATGTTAGAGAATTATGGGAACGTGGTCTCACTGGGTAAGGACCAGCTTTCTTATTATGCAAATTACCTATTTCTGAGTAGGTTTATGATCTCTGTGATCTCTGAGGTCAGTAGAGTGTGGCTTAGATTTCAGGTTTTAGAGCCTCTGAATCCTCTATCTTTAAGGTCATCTCCTATGGGAGGGGAACTAAAATTCCTTTGGAGTGTCAAGAAGACATTTTACTCTTTATCCCCAGTTCATGTTTCCTGTTTTGTGGGACATCCGTTCCTTGTTAGGAAAGGAAAGCTTGTTTGTGCTTTGCCTAAGTTCTCACCTTTTCTCTTTTTTTTTTTTATGAGAGATCTGAATGTCTTCCCAACCCCCAGCTAGATTCTTTTCCTCTTATATATCAGTGCCCCTGTGTCTGAAAATTTTCCACTGAAGAAAAATACCTTTTTAAAAAGATAAGCTAAAATCTCTCTCATTTCTTAAGATCCCTAAGTTCATCTCTAAGTAGGGAAGTTTGAGAGACTTCATTTAAAGGCATGACTCACTGAGTAGTTTTCAGTGAGTCACCTAAATGGTAATCCTAAATAACCACACCCAGGCCAGCAGAAGTCTCACATGTTTACCCCACTCCTTGCATCACTCTGAGATGGGGTAAATCCTTCCACCACATCTCTCTTGTAAGTCTGAATAGTGCAGTAGGCAGCTGAAATTAGGCAAACCTATGTGCTGCTGAGAAGTATTGGAGGGGGTTGTTGACAATCTCCTTGAGGTGAGCATTGTTTTTTCTCTTTTGTTTTTTGGCCTGTCTGCTTTTGCACTCTTGTGAATGTGTGTATACTTGCTCACTCTCTTCTTGGGCCTCCTCCCCCTTTTTTAGTTTGCCTATTTTGGTGACATCTAGGACACTTTTTCTCTTCTTGATTACACGTAGGGTTCAAGAGGTCTTCTTGTGGGGAAGCAGTTTGCCCACCGGGAAGGTTTTTAGTGTGTTTCCCATTCGTGGTTCTTTGATCTTTGTAGGCATACTTCTCCGCCTTCCCACCACCCGGATTCATTGTGTGAATTCCTGCCCAGCCCTGAGTCATACCCAGGCTTGTGCTTTCTCTGGAGAAACACTTGCAGTCCTTACGGCAGGAATCTCCAAGAGGTGGCCCAAGTGTCGGCTTTCCATCGGTAGTGCACGTGCCTGCTCGGGAACTTCTTTTCCACAATTGTGAGATTAAGCTTGTTTCCTGGAGTGGATGCTCCTCAGGATGCCACCACTCTGTAAAGTTGCAACTGCTCAAATGACCGGTGTTAAGTTTCTAACTCGAGGGGTGAAGGAAGACTTCCGTGCAACCAGCTGCAGATTGAACCCAGCTTCTTTGGAAACCATGCTTGGTAGTCAGCTGCTTTGTTCTGAAAAACACCAACTTCACCCCCATTTCTTCAGTTATGTTCTTTTCATGTTAGAGTACGGAACATGGGTCCTCCTTTTCAGTAGTGAACATGTCCTGCCCCTTGTGTGGCCACACTGTCTTGTGACTCTTGGACTTTCTTCATGTTTCACATCATAGTTTTCTCCTTCCTTCAAGGTTCTGCCCTTGGTTCTTTGTAGTGCCCTACAGATTGGCATGTTTATATTGCCTTTCCCAATTCAGTGTTCCTTAATGCTGTCTTAATGGAGGGGAAGCTGGAGAGTTAAGAAAAAAATTAAGACTTTTATTTCAGGGCATCAAAATGAATGTATATTTAATAACTTTGTAAACTGTAAAGCGATACATATATAATTGTAAACTACTGTTGATTTTACCTATTAATTACAGAATTTCCAACCATTAACTTGTCTACTTCTTGGTGTAAAGAAAGTTGGTATCAGTTTAACAAAGCCTAATAGCCCAAGAATCTACCAAACTAGACTTTATTCTTTTTTCCTGCCATCTGTGCATACACACTGGATACAAATGCACACTCATACAAATGCAGCCCTCCTACTCAGCTCACTTTTGTGACCAAGTCAGTGACATCTTAGCAATTTATTTTTGTGTATGTGCACATGCCAGTACTAGGGCTTGAAGTCAGGGTCTGGATGCTGTCCCTTGTCATTTTCACTCAAAAGACTGTCAAGCTGCCACTGGAACCAGAGCTCTACTTCTGGCTTTTTGATAGTTAATTGGAGATGAGTCTCATGTCCTTTCCTGCCTGGGCAGGCTTTGAACCTTGATCCTCAGATCTCAGCCTTCTGAGAAGCTAGAATGACAGGCATGAACCACCTGTCGGTTCCTTAGCAATTATTTCTACAGTTCTTGGGAAGTCATTTTCATATGTGAGTTCTGCGCTACTCCACCCAAAGTTTAAGGTTATATGTTTGTCATTTTATTTCTTGTTTAGAATTGTGAATAGGACTGCATAATTAAGTTTGACTTAAGCAGTCTCACTTTCTTGAAAATCAGATATTAAGTGCTATTTATTATCAAATTTAAGAAGAACCATATTCTGTGGACAATGAATGAACAGCTGACTTGAAGAGTTATACCCAAATGGGAGTTATCCGTGAGTTAATCCTAGAGAGTGAGACCTGGGAAAAGGGCTGGAATGTATTTCACATGTGTCATTGTGGCAGGTGTCCTGGTGTTAGAAATATGCTTATTGTAATTCTAGTTGAAAAATGAATCAGTAGATTGTGTTTCCCACATCTTTCCTATTGTTTTTTTTGTTTTTGTTTTGTCAGTTGTAGGGCTTGAACTCAGGGTCTGGGTACTGTTACTGAGCCTCCTTGTGCTGAAAGCTAGTGCTGTACCATTTGAGCCACAGTTTTCTGTGAGTTAATTGGAGATAAGAGCTTCATGGGGACTTTCCTGCTAGGGCTGGTTTCGAAATGTGATCCTCAGGTCTCAGCCTCCTGAGTAGCTAGGATTACAGGCGGGAGCCACAAGGGCCCAGCTCTCCTATTGCTTTTTGAAATTGATGTCATGGAGGACAAGTGATTTTCTATAAGATGTTTTCTACTGAGATGGTTGTTTCCTATTTATACGTGGTACTAGATATCAAAGTTCTGTGAGCAGAGGACATTATTATTATTTTATAGCTGAGAAAACTGAGGCTCAGAGAAGTTACCTTTACAGGGTCAGTAGGTTTGGGATCCAAATCTGTCCTTTTATGATAGTAGGTCCAACTGCATATGGCAGTTTTGTTTTTTGTTTTTGTTTTTTTTTTTGTCGGTCGTGGGGCTTGAACTCTGGGTCTGGACGCTGTCCCTCAGCTCTTCAGCTCTAAGCGAGCGCTCTACCACTTGAACTACAGCGCCACTTCCAGTTTTCTGGTGGTTTATTTGAGATAGGAGTCTCACGGTCTCTCCTGCCCTGGCTGGCTTTGAACCGCGATCCTCAGATCTCAGCCTCCTGAGTAGCTAGGATTACAGGCATGAGTCACCAGCACCCGGCTTGTTTTTGTTTTTGTTTTTTGTTGGTTGTGGGGCTTGAACTCTGGGCTTGGGCGCTATCCCTGTACTCTTCAGCTCAAGGCGAGCGCTCTACTGCTTGAGCCACAGTGCCACTTCTGTTTTCTAGTGGTTTACTGGAGATAAGAGTTTCACGGAATTTTCTGCCCGGGCTGGCTTTGAACCGTGATGCTCAGGTCTCAGCCTCCTGAGTAGCTAGGATTACAGGCATGAGCCACCAGCTCCTGGCTCATGTTTGAGTATTTTTAATGTGTTGTCTCTTCTGATGGCAAGAAAATTCAAAATGACCATAACAAATTGGGCAGACAGGCCAATTCATACAGTGTGAGAACAGAAGGGACCTGCATTCGAGAAGTATTGCTGCCTACCAGGTAGCTACATAAGAATGCAGTTGCTAAGTAGAGTTTTCACTTGCATATTTATTAAGGACCAAGAAAAGCATGATGCTTCCAGATGGCTAAATCTTGTCTTATGTTAAATACTTTGGAGAGCACAGCAAATGAAATGTAGACCAGATTTTCTAAGACAAACACAAAAGGAACATGTTTATGTTACTTTATACTGTTAATTTCCTCAAGTTAGATTTTGCTTAAGACCATTCTACCGGTATGAATTTTCAATATAAGAAATTTGCATTTCTTTGTCATAAAATAGCCAATTAGATACTTTTAAATATAATTTCTATGACTCCAAATTCTAAGAATTCTGGCTTTTTTTTTTTTGGTCAAGACAAGAGGAGGCTGGAAATCAGCCAGGGACCTCTTGCAAGTACTCTATAACTGAGTTGTGCTCCTACCCCCTAGCTCTCCCATATTTTGTGCTAAGACTTTTTGTTTTTAATCTTTTGTTGTTGTTGTTGGTCATGGGGCTTGAACTTGGGCTTGGGCAGTGTCCCTCAGCTCTTCAGCACAAGGCGAGTGCTCTACCATTGAGCCACAGTGCCACTTCCAGTTTTCTGGTGGTTTATTGGAGATAAGAGTCTCATGGACTTTCCTACCAGGGCTGGCTTTGAACTGTGATCCTCAGATCTCAGCCTCCTGAGTAGTTAAGATTACAGGTGTGAGCCACCAGCACCCAGCTCTTTTTTTTTTTTTTTTGGTCATGGGGCTTGAACTCTGGGCCTGAGTGCTGTCCCTCAGCTCTTTTGCTCAAGGCTAGCACTCTCCCACTTGAGCGTAGAATCACTTCTGGTTTTTCTGGTAGTTAATTGGAGATAAGAGTCTCATGGACTTTCTTGCCCAGGCTGGCTTTAAACCGTGAGCCTCAGACTCAGCCTCCTGAGTAGCTAGGAATACAGGCTTGAGCCACTGGTGCCCAGCTATTTTAATCTTTTATCAATGTTTGTTTTCTCTTCTTTATTCATCAACTAAAAAATTGGGTTTATTTTATAGTCATCATTTTATGCTATAGTCGAGTGTTTAAAAGCCAAGTTCTGAAGTAAGACTGGGTTGGAATCCAAGCTTCAGCAGTTACTCTGACCTTGGGGAAGTTGTCCATTGTTGTCCCTCCTAAAGTTATGGTGAGTATTTAATAAGTAAAAAACTTAATACTCTTGATATTGTGCCTTATACCTACTGAGTATTTTGTAAATAATATTGTAATATATGGATGGTTGTGACCCATAAGTGTATATATCTAAAAGGCACTCTTAACCTCTTCTAACTGCCTTTTAGGCATTTTCTCTCACACTTTGCATTGCCTTTAACAAATCTAAAAACCAACTTCTTATCCCACATGAGGACTGCCTGATGCCTTTGTATTTTCAGTGTAACTACATGAAATACTAAAAAACACCTTAGTAAATACCCCAAAAGTTAAAAGTTACAAAATATACTGCTAGAATTCTGAGTCTTCCATGTCATGCTATTTTTTAAGCTTTTTTCAGTACTGGGGATTCACCAATGGCTATGTGCACAGCAAAACTTTTGACCCAAAACATTAATATGTCCAAAGGAAAAGTGACTGTCAATCCCAGCTGGGATTCAGAATTGTAGTAAATGCCTTTTATGTGTTCTGATCTCCTTGCATATGGGGTCTTATGTGGGATCCCAGGCTATCGGTCTATCATGCTTGCTGGTCCAAAATACCATTTTTATAAAATTGAAATGCTGTCACACTTTGACACTTGCACATATGTAGCTGTTGAGTAAATTAATCAAAAGAAGTGCAAGGTACATGGTCCTGACTATCAACAAGTATAAACTGAGTGGGGATGATAATGTCTAAAGCCAATTTGTAAAAATCTGTAAATATTATATAGTGACATGTCAGGGTAAGGGGAAAAAATTTATAGTCACTGAATAAATATCTTTTTGGAGGTTAAGGGCTCATAGAAGATCTTGTATGTGTACTGTCTGGACTCAAAACTTCTCTGACAGGCAGGAAAGTCCGTGAGACTTAACTCAAATAAAACACCAGAAAACCAGAATTGGCTCTTTGCCTCAAATGGTAGAGTGCTAGCCTTGAGCTGAAGAGCTCAGGAACAGTGTCCAGGTCCAGAGTTCAAGCCCCACGACCAACAGAAACAAAACAAAACTTCTCTGGGCTATTAGAATAATACCAAAGTTTTGTTCTCTTAGAATCAGACTACCTGTTGCTTTAGTGCAAGAGATGAGGTCCTTGCAGACCTTTAGGCAAGTCATAGAAAAATTGTTTTCTGTGCCGATATACTTTTTCTTTTGTGCTGGTACTAGGGCTTGAGGTGCACAACTCTGATGCGCTGCCACTTGAGCCATGTTGTAATCAGGCATTTTGTTGGTTATTGTGAAGTTTTAGAACCATGAGCCTCTCATCTCTTCCTCCTGAATATCTTAGTGAGCTATTGGTGCCCAGCTTACAATTTTTTTTGAGGGGTCATGGGGCTTGAACTCTGGGCCTGGGCGCTATCCCTGCACTCTTCAGCTCAAAGTGAGCGCTCTACTGCTTGAGCCACAGCACCACTTCCGGTTTTCTAGTGGTTGATTGGAGATAAGAGTCTCATGGACTTTTCTGCCCAGGCTAGCTTTGAACTGTGATCCTCAAATCTCAGCCTCCTCAGTAGCTAGGATTACAGGTGTGAGCTACCAGCGCCCGGCTACAGCTTATAATTTTTTATTAGTGCAAGTTAATAGTCCAAAGCAGTTTCATTGTGATATTTACATATGTACATATAATGTACTTGGATCATAATCCCCCCCCCCCCCCGCTATTACTCTTTCTTAATTTACTGCCCTTTTCTAATAGCTTTTAGTGGGTTTCATTAAGCTGTTTTCATACATACTTTGATTTTATTCTTTCCTCCCTGATCACTATTGTTTTTGTGTTCCCTTTCTGCTGACAATCTCTTTACCATGGTTCCTCCTTTTGCAGTGATCACTTTTATCATATTTCCACATTGTAGTAGTGTTGAATTGTTTACAACTGTCTCTGCAGTTAGTGTGAGATGGACTTTTTTGCACGGATCTCATCCCCTGCATGCTTGGCATATAAGATGTTCTCCAAAAATGCTTATTGAATAAGCAAAACTGTAAGCTAACTCTTGTGGACCATATTCTTTTTTCCTCATGTGCACTGAAACAAATAATTTCTTTTAAAAAACAAAAACAAAAATTTAGCTGGGAGTTGGTGGTTCATGCCTGTAATCCTAGCTACTTAGGAGGCTGAGATCTAAGGATCATGGTTCAAAACAAGCCTGGACAGGAAAGTCTGTGAGACTCTTACCTCCAATTAACCACCAGAAAACTGGAAGTGGTGCTGTGGCTCAAGTGGTAGAGCACTCACTTTGAGCTGAAGAGCTCAGGGACAGTGCCTAAGCCCAGAATTCAAGCCCCATGACCGACATAAAAAGAAAAATTGAGGCCAGGTGCCAGTGGCTCATGTCTGTAATCAGGAGGCTGAGATCCAAAGATCATGATTCAAAATATGCCTGGGCAAGAAATTCCATGATACTCTTATCTCCAGTTAACCACAAAAAAACTGGAAGTAGAGCTGTGGCTCAAGTGGTAGTGTACTAGCTTTGAGGGGGGAAAAAAAATAGAGCTCAGGGACAGTTACCAGACCCTAGTTTAAGTCCTAGGACTGGCACCAAAAAAAATTGTTTTTGTTTTTGAGATAATATTTGTATATTTTCATGGGATACTTTGATACATTGTGCTAATTCAGTAACCAAATCAGGATGATTAAACATTAATTGGTGGTGTGTATTTGTGTGTGTGCATGTGTGTGTGTGTGTGTTTATGGTGTGTGTGTTTGTGGTGTGTGTGTATGTATGTATGTACTTATACACACACACCCATGCATGAGGCAATACTAGGGCTTCAACTCTGGGCCTTGTACTCTCACTTGGCTTTTCCATTCATAGCTGGCCTGGGTAGGATAGTCTGTGAGAGTCTTATCTCCAATTAACCTCCAGAAAACCAGAAGTGATAGTGTGGTTCAAAGTGGTAGAGCACTATCCTTGAAGAAATATGAGGTTAGGGACAGCGCCCAAAGCCCTGAGTTCAAGCCCCATGACCGACCCAAAAAAAAAAGAAGAAGAAGAAAGAATTAGTGTTTTTAGTCTGTCATTAACCCTGTTGTGCAAAAGGAGAACCAGAAATACTAATTCCTCTGTGGTTTGGTGCTCCCTATTCCTTGAGGTTGGTCCTTGAAATATGTACTTTTTTTTTTGCCACAGTTTAGCTCACTGTGCTGTGTTTAGCTCACCCCTCCTACAAAAGAGCACGAATCTGAGCTCCTTGTAGAGCATCTTTGTCGTCCTTACTCTCCAAGCCTTCTGTATTAATGTCTTCTCAGAACTTCCCTTCTCTCTCTGCTAGTTATCAGTTAAAAGAAAATGTGGCTGGTGTAGCATCTGAGGATAAATTGCCACATCCCATTTCCTTTTTTATGAGCAGGATTTCCAATTTCTAAGCCTGATGAGATCACCCCGCTGGAACAAGATCTACAGGTCTTTGATCCTGAAACTAAGGATAGAGAAGTCTTAAGAGATGACTGCTCAGGTGAGTAAGGCAGAATTAATCAAATGGACTTAGGGATATAAAGTTAAGTACTGAGCCATGTTTTGGCTGCTTTGATACTCAAAACAGAGCTCTGCCTTCCTGAATGGAGAGCATCTGCTTTCTTTGCAGTTTAGGCTGATGTTTTCTGTGTGTTTTACCCCTTTGGTACAAGTAATACTTGGTCCCTATTCAAGTTGCTTGTCTAAAATTCTTTTCAACTATTTCCCTTTTATTGCCTTTGAAACACCTTGCCTAGATATTTTTTTACTCTGCAAGAAATGCCCCCCATTTCTGCCATTTTTCTCAGTCCATTTGGATCCTCTATCACTGCTCCTATTCATGCCCTTATGTCTGCTGTTAAACTTTTGTGCATGTTTTTCAGAGTAAATAAATTTTCTGATCTTCATAGATACTAAATTATTTACTTTGTTCCTATCTGGGGTTCTTTTTAAGGGCAGAGTACAGATTATATTTGAATTTTCTATTTGTATATTTGTATTTTGTATCAGATGGAGAGGCCAGAGAAGAAAACAATCTGGAAGAAGTTCATTCAGACAAAATGAGAGTAGGAAGACCCAAGCAGGATATTGCCCAAGTTCCTGAGACTAGAGAAGTACAAAAGTCTGAGGACAGATTAGAAAGGCTTCAGGAAATCCTAAGGAAATTTCTCTTTCTGGAGAGAGAGTTTAGGCAAATAACTATCAGCAAGAAAACCTCTACCAATGAGAAGAGCAGCGAGTGTAACGACCCTGAAAAGAGCTTCTGTGCCGACTCCGCTCTTGATACAGACCAGAGGGTTCTTAGAATACAGACTGTCGATGACAGTAAGTTCCACATGAACTTTAACCAAAACTCAGCTGCTGATAAACATGAACACATAAGTCTAACACAGAACTCACAAAGTAGTGAATATAAAGAAAGCATAATGGACTTCTCCCACCTTAGCAAATGGGAGAGCACACTTACCACTGAGAAACCCTACAAATGTGACATGTGCGGGAAAGCCTTCCATCAGAGCTCAGCCCTCACCAGACACCAGAGAATTCACACGAGAGAGAAACCCTACAAGTGTAAAGAATGTGATAAGTCTTTCAGTCAGAGTTCAAGTCTCAGTCGGCATAAAAGAATACACGCTAGAGAAAAGCCCTATAAATGTGAAGTATCTGAAAAGTCATGTGAAACATCTGATAAATCCGGTGGTCAAAGCTCAGATGTAATTCAGCATAAGAAGACTCACACCAAAGCCAAATCATACAAATGCAGCAGCTGTGAGCGTGTCTTTAGCCGCAGCGTGCATCTCACGCAGCATCAGAGAGTGCACAGAGAGATGCCTTGCAAGTGTGGTGTGTGTGGCCGTGACTTCTGTCATACTTCTTACCTGGTTGAACACCAGAGGATCCACCATCAAGAGAAACCCTATGGGTATGATGAGTGTGGGTTGGCCTATGTGAAACATCGAGGTGTTCGTTTCAGAGAAAAGCCCTTTACTTGTAAAGAATGTGGAAAAGACTTCAGATTGAATTCCCATCTTATTCAGCATCAAAGAATTCACACAGGAGAGAAAGCGCACGAGTGTGATGAGTGTGGACAGGTATTCAGTCAGACCTCATACCTAATTCAGCATCACAAGATGCACAGGAAAGAGAAAGCCTATGAACGGAATGAAGATGAGGAAAGTTTCAGTCACAGCTCAGATCTTACCCTGCAACAAGAAATTCTCAGCAGAGAAAAAGGCTTTGATTGTGAGGCCTGGGAAAACAACTTTAGTCCACGAGCACATCTTGTTCCACATCAGAGAATTCAGACCAAAGAGAAGCCTTATGAATGCAGTGAACATGGGCAGGCACTTAGTCCAGTTCAAGCCTCCTTCACCCTCTGAATTCCCAGTGGGATGAAGTTATGTCCACACTGGATGTGGTAAAGCACTCAGCCACTGCTCAAGCTTGTTCAGCAGAATTCACATCGAGAGAAACCCTTTGAATGTGACCAGTATTGGGAGTATTTGAGTATTGTTCAACTTAATTGGCTCCTGCAAATCCACACTACTAAGGAAAGCTGATGAATGTATTGGATGTGGTTAATTCTCCACATTTGGGGAATTGGTACTAGAATAAAATTCCTCTACTGAACTGAACATGAAAAAGCCATCAGTAAAAGAAGCTACCTTGAGTGTCAAATTCATGCCATATGGAAAGCCTATGAATGTAATAAATGTTTCTGTGTGAGGCTATTCACTCATAACCCAGTGCTCATTGAACATCTAATATAGCCCCAGAGAAGTCATTGGAGTACAGTGTATGTGTCAGGCCATGATCAGAATTTGTATACCAAATGAAGTTCTGATGGAATGCAAGTATTTCAGGCTTTGCCCAACCTCAACTTATTGGAGAGAAAATTGTTATTCATGTATGAAGTTGTTCGTATTTAGTCCCAGTCTTTTTCACGGCAGATGAATTTAGTCTGAAAGGTAACTTGCCGAAAGCAGTCCTATTTTCATATGGCATTTTTTAATTTAAGTGTTCTAAGTAGGTACGAGAATTTTATTTACAGACTCATAAGCTATTTTTATTTTACTATAGTCTATACACAATTTATATTTTTTGAAATTGGTTCTTACTTGGTTTCTGTAGAATATTGTCAATGCACCAGGGTTAAGATGCCAGGAGCGGAAAGCAGCTCACTTAGCTTTCCATGGTGTTCTTGGCCCAAGTTCTCCTAGTACAGACTCTTAGGCTTGCTCTTTTCTGAGGATCCTACATCCTGCTCCTTTCTAGTTACAACCTTACATTCCTGTCGATTTCTGCATTCTCCTAAGCACCTTCAAGTGATGACTTCCTATTTTTAAGCTCCTCACTAGTACATATGCTGTTCCAATTTGGTATTGCTGGTCTGGTGTTTTCTAAGAATTGGGATTTCCACACCAACCATCCACAAGGACAGAGATTCAATCTCCCTTCCTGCAGCAGGCCATTAGACATTTTGAAGTGATGCCAAGTTTATAGCTGCCTTTTCTGCATCCACAGCCCTCTAAGAAATAAGGACATAAGGTAGCCAGGAAGGCTCCTGGTGACCTAGCTGTATTCATTCAGTGCCTATTCTGCATGTGTTAGTTTAGAATTCTTCTATATGCTTCTATTGAAGGCCAGCAAAATGCTCAGGTCTGCATTTGATAGGGAAAATGTGAAGGACCTAGGAAATGAGAACATTGCAAATGAATACGGCCTTCCAACAAAGATGTTGCTGTTCTGTATTGTTTCTAGAGCAGTATTTCAAGAAAGTGGCAGGTCTGTTCTTGATAAAAGTGTAACCATTAGGCAGTATTTCAAGAAAGTGGCAGGTCTGTTCTTGATAAAAGTGTAACCATTAGAATTGCTTCTTTATCTGTTTGAATTCCCCCCTCTTCTTGTCAGTCCTGACTCAGCCTCCCACGTAACTGGTTCTTTGGGCATGTGCTACCATGCCTGTATTTTTGTATGTTGTAGAATTTACAGGCCATATAAAAGAACATGGCTCTTTTTGATTAATAAAAATCACGGGTGTTGGTGTCATCGTCTATACCTAAAGAGTTCATGATTCTTCAGCTGTTGTCAAAGCATTTTGTTGTTTTTCCATTTTAGTCTTTAGAACATTTTGTGAATAAGACAAATGTTACTTAAACTTTGAGTTGTCAGTCAAGCAATTGGGGCTTTCATATTTAGATGTTATAATACTCACTAGAAATCCTAAACCAATATATAAAAAGATACTGCTCTTTCTCTAAGCCTCTTGTGGCTAACCTCTAGAATAGCTCTGCCACTGTAGTTTACTCTTTGCTGTCAGCAAGCATAAGACACCATCAGGGCAAGGTAAGGCTGTGAGTTGATCTAAATGTAAAAGCAAATGAAAAATGCATGTTTTTGGTTTTTTGTTTTTTTTTTTCTATCACACATGTATACTCTTGTAGAGACCAATAGTCCTTCCTCTCTGGTGACTATGAGACAGAATTAATCCCTAAATAGAAAAATATGTTTTAAAAAATCATATGTATGCATTTGATTTAGGAATGTGCTTTTGTACTTGAATAAAGGTGTGCTTGATATTCTGAGATCTGTTTTAAACAAAATCTGAAGGCCTCAGCTGAAAGCATTTGGGAATATGGAATAACCTTCTTGACTGCAATTTTGCTTCTCATTAAGAATGGATCTTATAGCATGCTTTTCCATAGCCACCCCTCTACCCCCCAGGAACTCAGCTCAGTGTTCAGGATCTAATGGGTTATTAACTTGATTGTTGTGTATTGTAGAAGAGTAAATAAGTTTTACAGTTGTTGGGTTTTTTTTCCCCCCCATTCTGGGGCTTGAACTTAGTCCTGGGCACTGTCCCTGAGCCTCTTTGTGCTCTACTGCTCTACCACTTGAGCCATGGCACCACTTCTAGCTTTTTTTGAGTACTTTATTGAAGATAAGAGTCTCACAGGACTTTCCTGCCCAGGCTGGCTTTGAACTGTGATCATGAGCCATGGGCGCCCAGAAATTTGGCAGTTTTGGTAGAACTTGGAAAATGTGGGGGATTTTGGAAGTAAAAAATATACTTAAAAAGAAGCCCAAATATTTTTTGAGGACACTTTATTTAATTGGTGCAATACAATGTAAATTTGTGTCCTGTCTCTGTTCTTGAAGGGGAGGCGGCGAGAAGAAGCCCATAGAGCAGGGGTGGGAACCTTTTTTCTCCCAAAGCCCATTTGAATTTTTCTGATATTATCCCCTGACCTTACAAAATCATCAATTCAGGAAGCCAAGTGCAGCCAACCAGGAGCATACACATCTTTCCACTGTGTGTCTGATCATTTTCAGGGTCTTTCATAGCCTGCAGCCTGATGTTCCCCACCCCTGCTGTAAAGGAACATTTAATTTATTTTCTTCCACCACCTGGCTACATGCACACATATGTAAGTACAGATTAAACTTAATTCTCACAATTCTGAATTAATTGCTTCATTTTGTAGAGGAGCTGGGGTGTAGAAAAGTTAAATTGGATCTCACTAAGTTAGTGGCATAAAGTCCAATCTGTTGGACTCCAAAACTATCCATTGACATGGTGATGGTGTTACTGGACAACTTGGAACTCTGAGAACTTAATTCTGATGGCTCTTCATGTCCTGTTACATCCTCATTAGTTGGGTATTGTCATCTGCAAATGATACATCCTCATTAGTTGGGTATTGTCATCTGCAAATGATGCTGAAGCTCCCAGGGCTTTCTGGGATGCTAGAAGTGAATGCACATGTAAAGCTAATCTAAGCTCCTTGAAACAGACTGGTCATTTGATAGGGTAACAAAGGTGACAGGTAATTGGAAAGCTTCCACATTCCTAGCTTTGCTCAAACATCCCCACTCCCATTGCTAGTTTCACATTTGCATTTCTTTTTTTCTTGTCTTTTTTTTTTTTTTTCAGGTCGTGGGGCCTGAACTCTGGGCCTGGGAGCTGTCCCTCAGCTCTACAGCTCAAGGCTAGTGCTCTACAACTTTAGTGCTCTACCACTTGAGCCACAACGCCACTTCCGGCTTCTTTTCTTTTTGCTTATGTGGTGCTGAGGAATCGAACCCAGGGCCTCATGCATGCAAGGCAAGTGCTCTACCACTGAGCCACCTTCCCAGCCCCCACATTTGCATTTCTTATGTCCCAGAATTGTTGAGCTTTTCCTAACCAAGCTTGGTGTAATGGGCGTGCATCCTTACCCTAGTGGAGCAAAGTGACAGGAAAAATCAAGCTGCATTCCTGAATGGAAATAGAGGCCTAATGAAACATGGGGAGCCTGAAGCAAAGGGGGTGTCAACTCTGAACCCTACAGATGAAGATGGCAACCCTAGGAATGGTGTGGGAGCAGCTGTGCACTCCCCAACCCTGAGACTGTATCCAGGCCTCAGATATGTTAGTCATTACCCAGTGGACAAAGTTTGAGAACAAGGTTCTTAAGGAGCTCAACCCTATATTTTAAAAAAGCATGGGAGAGCTGGGTGCTGGTTGATGACGCCTGTAATCCTAAATCAGGATCATGGTTTGAAGCCTGCCCAGGCAGGAAATCCCATGAGACTTGTCTCCAATTAAGCATCAAAGCGCGCGTTCTCCCTCTCTCCTCTCTCTTCTCTCTCTCTTTCTTTCCTTTCTTTCTTGTCCTGGGACTTGAACTTAGGTCCTGGGCATTGTCACTGAGTTTTTTGCTCAAGGCTAGCACTCTACTACTTGAGCCACAGCATCACTTTTGGCTTTTTCTGTTTATGTGGTACTGAGAAATCAAACCCAGGGCTTCATGTGTTCTAGGCAAGCATTCTACCACTAAGCCACATTCCAAAAAAAAAAAAGAAAACTTAAAAATGGAGCTCAAGTGATAGAACACCATTTTTGAGCAAACAACAACAAAATGTCAGCATTCAAGCCCCAGGACCAGCACACACACACACACACACACACACACACACAAGACTCAATGCTCCATAACTGTTGGCTGCTCTTTTTGAAATGAACAGGAACTCCCTTATGCACAGTTGAACAAGTGACCTTTTTTCTTGCTTTGATATATCAATTAGGCTTCTGGTAAGCCTATGGTAAACTGCTTGGATGTTGGGCCTTTCTCAAAGGCTCTTGTGCCTATTTGGTCCATGGAGGCTGCTCAGACAAAGATGGAAGGGGCTGGGTATAGAGGATTGGCTGGAGGGAGGCCTTGCAGGATCAATTTGGCCTTGTGACTTCCAAGGGAGGTGGAGATGGCTAAGTTGAGGGACGGATGGGATGGGGGCACTAGCAAGAAGGAATCTGATGGCCACCAACTAACTCTGGGTCTCCTCAGGCCATAAAAGGTAGGTATGAAAGCAACCATCTGCCTTCAATCCCTCCTTGAGTAAAGGTGGACACAGAAGACGACCCTGGCTCACTGTGGAGTTTGATCAAGTTAGACTTCCAAGCTGCCCAGAGGGAGCCGGAAGTGCTCATGGAGGACCCTGAAGTTCTGAAGGTTCCCGGAGTTGGGAATGCCTGTGTCTCTGGAGCTGGGGCCTGTGGAGTCAGAGTGACTTCTGAGGGCTGGGTAGGGCTGCAGATCCTTGCTGCAGGTTGATACTGGTTTTAGCAGGTCCCTCCTGGGCAGTTGGTGCTGAGCTGGCTGGCTGTACCCTTTGGGCATCTCTCCTGGAGAAGGCGTGGAGCTTCTTGCTTCTGAGCTGGGTGCTGCTTAGAAGTTTCACTGTTGCCTCTCTGTCCCTTCTTTCACCCTTTCCTGAGGCTTCTGCACATCCCAGGCCCTGCTCCAAAGACTACAGAGATCTGGACTTGCATCATCAGAGAGAGAACCTAGGGCTTCCTGATGCCCCACAGTCTATAGGCTCACCACCAGAGCAGGAGCCGCTAAAGCCAGGATGAGAGGCTGAGCTATCCATGACCCTCAGACAGACCACAGGCTCAAGATTAAACTTATGCTTAGAATTGGCCCTGTACAAGACTACTGACTTAAAGAACAAAACAAAAAGATCTGAAGACCTATCACAAGTTAGGAAAGCCCATCTCTGCATGGCAGAGCATAGCCACCACAGCACTGACAAAACTCTTCCATGGTCTTTGCAGAGGCTCAGAAAATGTGAATAAATAAACTCAGCCATACCAGTGCCAGGAAAAGATTTGATTCCTAACCCATTCTACTTCACCTGTCTTAGGGAAGATGCAATTTTCTCTCCAGGTTCAAACCCAAAGGGAATGCCTTGTGGGTGTAAAACAGGTCAACCACCAGCTGATGGGAAATGAAACTGATCTGTTCATGTCAGCATTTTTATTTCAGTCAGCCTTCCCACCATTATCTAGAGTATAGCCATTAAAAAGAAAAAAATGATGGGGCTGGGAAGGTGGCTCAGTGGTAGAGCACTTGCCTTGCATGCATGAAGCCCTGGGTTCGATTCCTCAGCACCACATAAGCAAAAAGAAGAAAGCCGGAGGTGGCGCTGTGGCTCAAGTGGTAGAGCGCTAGCCTTGAGCTGAAGAGCTGAGGGACAGCGCCCAAGCCCCAGAGTTCAGGCCCCACGACTGGACCCAAAAAATAAAAATAAAAAATGAGCTGGGTGCTGGTGGCTCACGCCTGTAATCCTAGCTACTCAGGAGGCTGAGAGATCTGAGGATCTCGGTTCAAAGCCAGCCCGGGCAAGAAAGTCCGTGAAACTCTTATCTCCAATAAACCACCAGAAAACCGGAAGTGGTGCTGTAGCTCAGGTGGTAGAGCACTAGCCTTGAGCTGAA
>NW_012267284.1:6741066-6748315 GCF_000151885.1 Dipodomys ordii
AAAAAGGCTGGAAGTGGCACTGTGACTCAAGTGGTAGAGCGCTAGCCTTGAGCTGAAGAGCTGAGGGACAGTGCCCAGGCCCAGAGTTCAGGCCCCACTACTGGACCAAAAAAAAAAAGGAGTTGGATTATTTAATTGAGGAATAAATGTTTGGATAATGTACACCATATGCTTCTACTGAGGTTTGAACTCCAAGCCTCATAGTTGCTAAGTAATAATCTCATCACTAAAGCCACAGCCCAACCCACTTCGTTTTTGTTGCTTCATGGGGCTTGGATTCTGGGCCTGGGCACTGTCCTCTTCAGCTCAAGGTAAGTGTCCTACCACTTGAGCCACAGTGCCACTTCTGGTTTTCTGGTGGTTTATTGGAGATAAGAGTCTTACAGATTTTCCTGCCCAGTCTGGCTTTGAAATGCAGTCCTCAGATCTCAGCCTCCTGAGTAGCTATGATTACAGGTATGAGCCACTGATGCCCAGTCTATTGTTTTATATCCTTCCATTTTCAGTTTGTCTTTGTATATTTAGGGCCTGTCTCTTGTATATGGTTTGCATCTAGAGTATATTCTTTTTTTGTTTGTTTTTCCAGTCTTGGGGATTGAACTCAAAACCTAGGTGCTGTCCCTGAGCTTTTCAAGGCTAGCAATATACCACTTAAGCCACAGCTCCACTTCTGGCTTTTTGTGGGTAATTGTAGATGAGTCACATGGACTTTCGTGCCCAGGCTGGTTTCAGATCTTTCAGATCTCAGCCTCCTGAGTAGCTCACCCAGCTTAGAGTATATTCTTTATCCATTTTGCTAATTTGGGCTTTGAGAATGCAATCCTTTTACACTTGTTGTCACTGTAAATATATATATTAAAATCTTATGCAGTGCTGGGTATCAAATGTAAGTATTACTAGCTATCTCCCTCACCCTTTGTCCCCCTTTTTTTTCTGTTGGTTATGGGGCTTGAACTCTGGACCTGGGCGCTTCAAGGCTAGTGCTCTACCACTTGAGCCACAGTGCCAATTTCAGTTTTCTGGTAGTTAATTAGAGATAAGAGTCTCACGGATGTTCTTGCCCAGGTTGGCTTTGAACTGAAATCCTCAGATCTCAGCCTCCTGAGTAGCTAGGATTACAGGCGTGAGCCACTGGCACCCAGCACAACCCACTTTGTTTTAGTTATATTTCAGATAAGGTTGCCAGTACCTTTTGCTCATGCTGGCTTCTCACTTTGCTCCTCCTCCAACTCCTGGAGCTTGAACTCAAGGCCTGGCACTGTCCCTTAGCTTTTTGCTCAAGGCTGGTGCTCTGAGCTACAGCTCAATTTGATCCAAAGGAATGAAGTCACTTCTGCCTGGGAGCCTGAGTCAGGCTTAGTTTCCCTAGAAACAGCTACCTTTCAGCTGGTACTTTAGAAGGAGTCGGATGGATGAAATAAGAAGAAAGGCTGTTGGGCCAGGTGGAAGGGTGGTGTAGGAAATTTGATGACAGGAGCTGATGGCTCATGCCTGGACCTGTAATCCTAGTTACTAAGGAGGCTGACATCTGGGAATTGCAGTTCAAAGCCAGCCCAGGGAAGACAAATCAGAGAGACTCTTATCTCCAATTAGTTTTTTTTTAAAGCCTGAAGTGGAATTGTGGCTCAAGTGGAAGAGCTCTAGCCTTCGGCACAAAAAGCAGCTTAAGGACAGTGTCCAGGTCCTGAGTTCAAGTCCCAGGACTGGCACCAAGAAAAATGGAATGAATACAAACCCCAAAGACCAGCCTCTGGGAGAGGAGATGGTCTGCTGCCTGTGGGAAGCAGGGGGCCTGCAGGGCATCAGAGGCATGGGGGCCGGGGTGGGGGTGATGAGTAAGGGACCTGGGGAATCAGAGACTCTGGGCCTCCTCCACTTGCAGGTGGCAGCAGTGGTTTAGTTAGCTCTACCTTTGCTTGGGTACTTTTTTCCCCCCAGCCATCCACCGGGCAGATTACAATTGTTATTCTCATGTTTGTTTGTTTTAACAAATAAGATCCAACTGGCTCTC
This sequence comes from Dipodomys ordii, assembly GCF_000151885.1. Lineage (NCBI taxonomy): Eukaryota > Metazoa > Chordata > Mammalia > Rodentia > Heteromyidae > Dipodomys > Dipodomys ordii. Next base: position 6,743,078 of record NW_012267284.1, read on the forward strand.
ACGGAGAAGTAATTTACCCCCCTAGTCACAGCAGAGTGGGGATTGGAATCCAGATCCAGCTCTGGGTGACCCCGACCCCCACCGGTCTGGGAGAGAGGCCGGTACTGCTCACGGAGCCCCAGAGCCAGCTGCTGAGGCCCAGTGCCTCCCTAGGCAGGTGAGCAGTGGGCGGTGGCGCAGGGGGCCCAGTCCCCCATCCTCCCAGGACCCGGAGATGGCGTCGTGGGGTGGAGGAACTCAGCATCAGGGCCTGATTGAGCCGGGGGATCCCCAGAGAACGAACCCAACGGAAGCTCTGGGCGGACCAGCTCGGTGGGCGCAGGCGGATAGATGGGGAACCAGCCTGGAGGGAAGACCTGCTCCCCTCCCTCCCCAGAAACCCCGGGAGCGATGGGGATGCACAGGGCGGGTCTGGGGCCTATCTTGGGGCGGAGATGAGGGTCTGGAAAACGGCCCTGTGGATGAGGAAAGGGACCTCCAGGGCCATCAGCATGGTATCCCCTCCCCCCAAGCCACTGAGGGACTAGGTGGGGGAGGGGGGCACCCAAAGTTGGGAAGAGGAAATCACGGTTCCTCTTCGTGTCTCTCCCATCTGCAGTTAACCAAGACGCAAGGAGACCTGTCTGTTTCCATCCCTCCATAGGCATGGGACTGTCAGTAAGTGCACACTTGGGTTTTGTTGAGGGAACCACGGGTAAGGGTGGGCTGCATGGAGAGAGTGGCTGGAGCAAGCCACACCCTTGAAGCTCGGATGTTCCCAGGAGGCACGGGGGTGGAGGGGTAGGGGGTGGGGGGCAGGAAGGAAGGCAGACGCCAGCCTGCACACCTTCGTGAGTGAGGGACAGACGGGAGGAAGTGGTCCAGGCCCAAGGCTGGAGCTGGAGAGGGCTGGAGAAGGAAGAGAATAGGAAAGGATGGAGGTCCCCTCTAGATGGGTTGTGGTGAGCCAGGAGAAAATAGTTGTCATGGGAGATTCCCCACCGTTCACTGGGACTCCGCTCCAGCCCAGGTCACCATGGCACAAAGGAGGACCGAGAGCCTGGGGCTGATGGGACTGAGCCATGACAAAGTCAGAGATTCAGTGACAGGCCACGATACAGTACTGAAGAACTGTGGGAAAGGGGGAGGAAGGAGCTAGAACCAAGGCACCAGGCCTATCCTCCTTGAAGCTAGCTGGGGACTTCCAGCCACCTCCTTTCCATCCGCTGATCTTCCCTCAGAGACAATCCTCCTTCCTCACACTGCCTGCTCCACAAGGCGGAGAGGAAAGCACACTCATGCAGCAAATATGGCCCCAAGTTGTGACTACCTTGTCATCTCTTCCTGCAGGGGAGATGTGGATTTTAGATGTCTCCACCCCTGTCCTGACCCCCAAGTTTAACCAGGGATGTGAGGACAGAACACTGAGTGTGACACTTGCATGTATGTTTCCTCCTTTGTCTCCCCAATGGCCTTGTGGAGCAGGTCTTATGAACCCCCCCCCCCTTTCCAAATGGTCCAGAGAGTTGGAGCAAAATTCCTTGAGATGACTCAAGACGTGGTGAGGCTGGTCTAACAGTGGAGAGAAGATCTTACAGACCTATGAAAGAGAAGATAAACTGGGACAATGGACTTGATGGAAGAGAACTCCTTAACTGAGAGCTCTGCTTTTAGGCCTAGCGTGTGAAACACTGAAATTATGTGCAGATTTTATGTGTGTATGTGGGGGTGGGGGTGGAGGGGTGTCCCATTCTTTATCATAAGGCTCCTGGCCAGGTGCTCCTCTACCCCCAACCCATTGGAATCTCTCAAGTTCCTGTGGTCAGAAGGCCACTGAGGAAGGGTGCTGAAGAGGAGGTAGGTGGCAAGGTCCTTCTGCTGGCAGTGGGACATGGTATGTCCAACACACAAGCCAGTGAGTCAGCAGCAGTTGGCAGAATGCACATATAGGCTCTAGAGTTAGGCAAAGTAGAGACGAGTCCAGGGAACCTCACCTGACTGCCAAACCCTTCTTCTACCCTTAGACCTTCTTTCCACCTACCCCATGTGCCAGAAATGTCCTACCTCTGCCTTGCTTCTCCTTGCCCCAGGTGATGCTCAGCTTGGAGAACAAGGACAGGAAGGGATTCGCCTGGGCCATTGCCCCGATCTTGACCACGCTGGGTTACCTACACATACTGCTGGTCTCTATCTTTCCCTTTTGGGTGCGACTTGTGAATGAGGAGACCCAGGAAGTGTTTTTCAGTGGCCTCTTTGAGAACTGCTTCCATATCAAATGCTGGAAACCCCGACCCCTATCTAGTAAGGAGAAGCTGGGGAGAGGGAAGAGAAGGGAGATTGGCCAGTAGGGGCAGGGGTTGGGAGGGAACAGGGCCCTAGGGGTGGAGGGCAAATTTACTAAGCTATGAGAACATGTCTCTACTCTGGGGGTAAGAGGAGTGAATGTGGAAAGCTGGGAAGCGTGGGGAAGTTATGGTTCTCCTTGGGCTTGGGACCCATTGTGCAGGAACAAACTTTCACTTTAGGCCAGGGATGATCTATGTGGCTGAATACTGTCTGGGCCCCTTCCTCCCCTCCCCTCCCCTCCCCTCCCCTCCCCTCTCCTCTTCTCTCCTTTCTTCCAGTCCTGGGGCTCAAATTCAAGGCCTGGATGCTGTCCCTGAGCTTTTGCACTCAAGACTAGCACTTTGCAACTTAAGACACAGGCCCACCTGCAGCTTTCTGGTGATTAATTGGAGATAAGGGTCTTATGGAGTTGGGCACCTGTGGCTCATGCCTGTAATCCTAGCTACTCAGGAGGCTGAGATCTGAGGATCCAGATTCAGAGCCAGCCTAGGCAGGAAAGTCCGTGAGACTCTTAACTCCACTAAACCACCAGAAAACAGGAAGTAGCGCTGTGGCTCAAGTGGTAGAGCACTAGCCTTGAGTTTAAGAGCTGAGGACAGTGCCCAGGCCCAGAATTCAAGCCCCATGGGAAAAAAAAAGTCTCATGGGCTTTCCTGCCAAGACTGACTTTGAACCCCAATCCTCAGATTTCAGCCTCCTAAGTAGCTAGAATTACAGGTGTGAGCCACTGGCACCCAGCCTCTAATTTGTTTTTAATGTACACTTCCATGTTGTTGGAAGCAATCTGGTGAACCAGAGCATTCTTGGGGGTGACGTGACAGGTTACAGCTTAGGTCCCAAGGTCCTATGTTAGATCTGAGAGTAGTGAGGGGCCCTGGGGTCATCATGCCAGGCTCTGTGGGGGGCTCTGTCCTTTGGGGGCCAGTGTCCTGAGCTCCAGCCTGGTTCTCCCTCCCCTGCAGTTTACATCCTCCTTGGCCGAGTCTTCCTGCTGTCTGCAGTTGTCTTGGCATTCCTCACTACTTTCCTCATGGTCTCCACCGCCTCTGAGTTCCTCCTGAGGACCCGGAAGCACAATGTCCTGTCAGCCTTCATCAGCTTCTGCACAGGTGTGGACCCCATCTTTTGGGAGAACCTGGGAGGGGTGCAATGAGAAAAAAAAGACATCATTAAGGCCCCACATCCGCCTTCTCTTAGTTTAGGATTTTCTCAACACTGTATTTCCAGCTCTGACCTTGTTGGCTTGGGGTTCCATGTTAGGGAGGCCATAGTGGCAGAGAATTCTGAGTGAATTATTTAGTATAAGGATAGGTGACTGTTTCTGGAAGTAATGAATGGAAGAGCCTGTCTCTGCCTTTTGGGCTCTTTGAGGTTTTAGAAGGTCGAGGAAGGCCCCACCCCAGGAATTCCTGGGCCAAGGCAAGGGGTTGAACACAGCTTGGCTTGTGACACCCAGGGGGCCCAGCCAGATGTGAGCCAAGTACCCAGATGCAGAGGGGTCAGCAAAGGGATGTGTGATGGCACAGGCCCTGAAGGTGAGGGGCATGCTTTGAGATCAGCTGGGAAGGAGGGCGGGTGCTGGCTCTGGGAAGGTAAGGATAGAAGCATCTTTAAGCAGGAGCCACACTACATCTGACTCACTGTGAGGGAGGCTGGGATAAAGGCCGGAAGCACAGGGAGAGCAAGGCCACCTCCCTGTGCCCCGCAGGGGCCTCTGCATTCCTGGCCTTGTTGCTGCATGCCCTGGAGATCCGGGATCTGAGGTCGAAGCCCACTCCCACGCAGTTCTCTGTGCAGTGGCCGTACTACGTCCTGGCTTGTGGTATCCTGCTGTTCCTAGTGGCTGGTGAGTGCCCAGGGCTGCCTGCTGCCTGCCCTCTGGCCACAGTTAGTTACAAAGCTGCTCAAGGATTGTCTCTGAGCTTCACTCTTCCATACTGTAGCCCTATGACACACACTATTTCACTTCACTAAAAGGGAATAAGTTAACATTTCAGTTATGGCTGGGGACTGGTGGCTCACATCTGTAATCCTAGCAACTCAGGAGGCTGAGCTCTGAGGATCATAGGAAAGTCCCTGAGACTCTTTAATCTCCAAGTAACCAGCAAGTGATGGAAGTGGAGCTGTGGTTCAAGTGGGAGAGTGCTGGCCTTGAGTAAAAAAGCTCAGGGACAGTGCCCAGGCCCTGAATTCAATTCCTAGTATCTCCTCCCCCACCCCATTAATACATCCCACATCCTCAGTTTCATAAGGCACATTTCATATTTTCAGTAACCATAGGTGACTGGTGTAGTGGTTACTGCATTGAACAGGAGGTGGAGGAAATGCCAACACTTTAGAAAGTTCTATGGGGCAGCATTGCTCTGCACTTTGAGCCTTGTGCCCCATTTTTAGGCTTCCTCTTCTCATCTTTTTTGGGTCTAGAAATAAACAGTTCCAAAGATCCGCCCTCTCTTTTACACTGTCTTGACTGTTTTTCTGTATATCCCAGGCTGGGCTCCTGAGCTAATTACCCTCCTGCCTTCCTTTCCAGAATGCTTGTACCACAAGCATGTACCACATGCAGGCATGTAGCACAATGCTCAGCATCCTTCAGCCTTTTTACCCTTTCCCCTTCTTCACTTTGTTTCATTTCTTTATTAGGTCCTGCTCACATTTGTATTACCCAGCTGCTGTTTAGCCTTGTCTTATCTGTTACGATTTTTTTTTTTTTTTTTTGGGTCCTGCCCCATTTTTTTTTCCCCAGGTTGTTTTTAGCTTTTTTTTTTTTTTTACATTTTTTTTTTTTTTTTTGTCGGTCGTAGGGCTTGAACTCTGGGCCTGGGCGCTGTCCCTCAGCTCTTCAGCTCAAGGTGAGCGCTCTACCACTTTAGCTACAGCGCCACTTCCGGTTTTCTGGTGGTTTATTGGAGA
>NW_012267284.1:6748365-6755224 GCF_000151885.1 Dipodomys ordii
CTCTCCTGCTCGGGCTGGCTTTGAACCGTGATCCTCAGATCTCAGCCTCCTGAGTAGCTAGGATTACAGGCGTGAGCCACCAGCGCCCGGCTTCTGTTACGATTTTTATTGTACCTATTTTCATAACTATAAGTGTTGTCATAAGTCTTGTCATTTTATATTCTCTTGTTGTTTGCTTATATTTCAATAGATTTTTGTTGTTGTTGTTTGTGGGACTTGAATTCTGGGCCTGGATGCTGTCCCTGAACTCTTCAGCTCAAGGCTAGCACTCTACTACTTTGGGCCACAGTGCCATTTCCGGTTTTCTGATAGTTAATTGGAGATAAAAGTCTCATGGACTTCCTTGCCTGGGCTGGCTTTGAGTGCAATCCTCAGATCTTAGCCTCCTGAGTAGCTAGGATTATAGGTGTAAGCCACTGGCACCTGGCTATTAATAGTCCTGAGGTTTGAAGTCCGGGCGCCTCCTAGCTGTTTTGCTAGTTAATTGGAAATAAGAGTCTCACAGAGTTTCTTACCTAGGCTGACTTTGAACTGTGATCCTCAGAGCTCAGCCTCCTGAGTAGCTAGAACTACAGGCATGAGCCTGTGCTAGGCTTCTGCTGAGAGTATCTGCTCTTTTGTAATGCTGAAAATGTAAGTTAAAAAAAAAATTTAGCCTAACCGGGCACCAGTGGCTCACGCCTGCAATCCTAGCTACTCAGAAGGCTGAGATCTCAGGATCTTGGTTCAAAGCCAGCCCAGGCAGGAAAGTCCATGAGACTCATCTCCAATAAACCACCAGAAAACTGGAAGTGGTACTGTGGCACAAGTGGTAGAGCGCTTGCTTGAGCTGAATTGCTGAGGGACAGCGCCCAGGCCTAGAGTTCAAGCCCCATGATGGACAAAAAAAAAGCCTTAATATAGCTTTTATTATTTACTCACACTGTCTCACTTTGTTTATTTTTAATTTTTTTTGTGCCAGTACTGGGGCTTGAACTCAGGGCCTGGGCATTGTCCCTGAACTTCTTTTGCCCAATGCTAGCACTCTACCACTTGAGCCACAGTGCCACTTCTGGCTTTTTCTGTGTATGTGGTACTGAGTAATTGAACCCAAGGCTTACTGCATGCTAGGCAAGCACTCTATCACTAAGCCACCTTCCCAGCCCCTTCATTTTTATTTTATGAACATCCTTTTTTGTTTTGCCCTTTTGTTTTACTTTACTGAGCCTCTTGAGCTAGGCATCAAGAAGCCTGGATTTTCCTGATAAGATTATTTCCCACTTTCCATGGTTCTGTGGTTTCTATCTATGTGGTGGTATTCCTGTGGTTGGAAGCACTCATTCTATTCCTGAGGCACTCTTCTGGAGGGGGAGCCATGGAAGGAGGCCCCAAGACAGAGGGGGCTTGCATTACATGAGGGAGCTTTGAGCTCTGCACTCTTTCTCTCCAACCTGACCCAAGCTTTTGCTCTAACCTAGGTGCCATCTGCCTTTCTGAGGAAATAACCTGCCTTAGCTGCCATTTGTTGCCCATTTCCCAGAACACTGAGCAGACCCAGGGGACTCCACACCTGGAGAAGCTAGAGAATTTGGGAGGAGACCTCAGTTCCATACAGAAGGAGACACTGCTGAAGGAAGAAACAGTTATCTAGCCCAAGATATCGCCTTCTACCATTCTTTCCAGCCAGGTGAGTACGCGTTCCTAGTGTATGTGACTCTGCTCTCCTGCTGCTCTCTGATACTGGGGCTTGAACTCAGGGCCTGTGCTCTGTCCCTCAGCTGTAACTATATTAATAATTTAAGCCACAGCTCTACTCTGGCTTTTTGTTGGTTAAAGCTAAGCGTCTCACAGGTGCCAATAGCTCACACCTTTAATCCTAGCTACTCAGGAGGCTGATATGTGAGGATAGCAGTTCAAAGCCAGCCTGGGCAGGAAAGTCCATGAAAGTCTTATCTCCAATAAACCACCAGAAAACCAGAAGTGGCGCTGTAGCTCAAGCGGTAGAGAGCTAGCCTTGAGCTGAAGAGCTGAGGGACAGCGCCCAGGCCCAGAGTTCAGGCCCCATGACTGGAAAAAAGAAAAAAAAAAAAGATAAGGGTCTCATGGACTGTCCTGCCTAGGCTGGCTTTGAACTACCATCCTCAGAGTTTATCCTCTTGGGTAACTAGGATAATAGATGTGAGTCACTAGCACCCAGCCTCTCTGCTGCTTTTGAGAAACTTTTTTTTTTTTTGTCAGTCCTGGGGCTTGAACTCTGGGCCTGAGTGCTGTCCCTCAGCTCTTCAGCTCAAGGCTAGCACTCTACCGCTTGAGCTACAGCGCCACTTCCGGTTTTCTGGTGGTTTATTGGAGATAAGACTTTCATGGACTTTCCTGCCCAGGCTGGCTTTGAACTGAGATCCTCAGATCTCAACCTCCTGAATAGCTAGGTTTACAGGCATGAGCCACCAGCGCCCAGCCCTTTGAGGAACTTCTGAGGGTCAAGTTAAACCTCCACTTCCCTCACGCTATAGTGACTGTCTTTCTCCTTCGTACAATTAGTAGTTCTTAGCTAGCACTCTACCACCAGAGCAACAGCACCACTTCCAGTTTTTGAGTGGTCAACTGGAGGTAAGTCCCATGGGAACTTTTCTGCCCAGGTTGACTTCGAACTGTGTTCCTCAGGTCTCAGCCTCCTGAGTAGCTAGGATTACAGGCATGAGCCACCAGTTCCTGGCTTGAATAACTTTCTTTTCTTTTTTCTTTATTTTTCAGGTGTTGATTCATACCTTAAAAACCAAGCCTGGAGGCAATGAGGAGATGAAAGAATATTTATTACATGATCAAAGGAAGTGAGATTTTTAAAGCAACATATAGAGTAGACCCACTCACAGGATTTGCATTGATATTAAAAAGTCATGTTCCTAGATAAATGCATGTCTTAGTACAGGAAATGTTCCCCAATATGTATTTGGAGGAGGGGAGATTTGGGGCTGAGAAAGGGGGCAAAAATTTGTCTCCTGGGACCAGAAGCTTGAACCTAATGAAGTCTGTGCATATAGGAGAAGTAAAGGCAAGTCATCTACCAACATAGCAGCTTTCCCTCCCTACATGTATGGTACCCTGACTAATGACCAAAAAGATGGCCAGAGGTTTCCTGCATGCTCAGACTATTTCTCTTTTATTGGAATTACGAGATCTGAGGACTAGGTTTAAAGCTAACCTTGGCAGGAAAGTCTGAGAGACTCCATCCCCAAATAATGAACAAAAAACTGGCCTGCAAGGCATGCACAAGTGGTAGAGTGCTAGCTAGCCCTGAGTGAAAAAAGCCCCAGTGAGTTCAAGCCTTAGTAATGGCAAAGGTAGTGGCATTATTGAGGTAGAACTGACAAGAACTGCACACCAAGTATGTAACTCCACAAAATTTGACAAATATTCCAGTAAAAACCGTCACCACAATCAAGATGATAGCCAGGTATCAAGAGGCTAAGTTCTGAGGATCATGGTTCAAAGCCAGCCTGGGCAGAAGAGTCCATGAAACTCTTATCTCTAATTACCTACCAAAATACTAGAAACGGAAATGTGGCCTAAATGGTAGCAGACCAGTCTTGAGCAAAAAGGCTCCAGGTTCAAGCCCCAGTACCAACACCAAAGCAAAACAAGACAAAAAGAGCACAGCACCTGTAGATCATGTAGAAGGCTGAGATCTGAGGATTGTAGTTCCAAGCCAGCCCATTCAGGAAAGTCCATAAGATTCACAAGTTCAATTAATCACTAATAAAAATGCCCGAAGTGGAGCTATGCCTCAAGTGGTAAGAGTGCTAGCCTTAAGCAAAAAAGCTCAGGGACAGCCTCGGGCTCAAGCCCCAAGACTGGAATACAAAAAGCTAATGTACAGATGCATTCCCTAGGAAATTTACTCAAGTAATGAAAACTCATTTTTTTGGTACTGAGATTTGAACTCAGGACCGTGTGCTCATTCAGCTTGCTGTAACACTTGACTCATCTTCCGGACCCTTTTTCCTGCTTATTTTGCGAATGGAGAATTGAGGAATTTTTGAACTTCAATCTTCTGGGTCTCAGCCTTCTAGGCAGCTAGGATTACAGGCAGGAGAGAGTGTGTGCTGTATGCTAGTGCAGCCATGCATTGTAGTGACTCTGCTGATGTGGAAATAACACCAATTCCTGGCACTTCTGGGTCCACACTTCAACTGTCTTGCTCCTCCAGGAAGCCTTCCCAGATTACAGCACACACTCCCCATAGGCTCCCGGCCGCTCCCTCCCTTCCACACACACCCTGTGCTCCAGGCGATATGTCCAGTGTTTCCTCTATCCCACCCTCCCTCCTTCTACGCTTCTTCTAAAGCACCGTAGCGCAAAACAGACCCGTGCAACACACTGAACCCCATCCACAGGAGGAAAGCAGGGGCCAAGGCACAGCAGAGACACTGCCGAGCCCGCGCGGGAAACCTGCGCGCCGCCGTCAGCCCGGAGGGCGGAGCCTATTGGCGGTGACGCAAGACCATCGAGACGCACCTCCGAGACCTCCCAGCGCCCTAGAGGGGAAACGGAAGTGGCCTATCTTGTCCTGCGCACCTGTCCGACAGCCTCCGCCACCTACTTCCGGTTCGCGGAGCGTTCAGGCGAGGCCCGCTCAGGTGTGGGTGCTCGTGGGAGAGAGCCGGGGTTCGGGGCCTCGGCGGCGGGCGGCGGAGGTGGCGGCGGACCGGCGGCAGGGCTGGCTGTGGGGTAGCTGCGACGCCGTGGCTCTGCGGAGCGGGGCTCGAACGTACCGCGTCGCGTCGCATCGCGATAGCTCAGGTAGGAGCGTGGCTGGTCCCACCAGGCCCTGTGTGGCCTAACGCGGGGTGGACTTGAACCCGGGGGGAATTTTTGAAAAGTGAAAGTACGGATTTAGAACAGGACCTAGGACGGGCTATTGAAAGAACAGCCACGCGAAGTCTCCTGTTTGTCTAGTACCATACCTGGAAGAAAGGTGGAAGGAGACCCTGGTACCTGTGTACGCACCAGTCTGTACCAGTGCTGTACGCACCGGTGGCGGGAACTAGTGCAATAGCTATACAACCAGACGGAGAAACCCCGACACAGCAGGGAAACTGCATATCGTAGACAGTAAGATGTAAATTGGGCTTGACGGTCGGACTTGGTAGTGAATACCTGTAATCCCAGCACGCTGGAAGCCCAACTTGGAATAGCAGGAGTTGGAGGACATTCTGAGCTACAAAGCTAGGATTCTGGGCCGGGAAGGTGGCTCAGTTGGTAGAGCGCTTGCCTTGCATGCCTGAGGCTCTGGGTTCGATTCCTCAGCACCACATAAGCAAAAAGAAAAAAGCCGGAAGTGGCTCTGTGGCTCAAGAGGTAGAGCACTAGCCTTGAGCTGACGGACAGCGCCCAGGCCCAGAGTTCAGGCCCCACGACCGGACCCCCCCTCCACCCCCCAAAAAAAGCACTAGGATTCTCCCAAAAAACCAACAGCTGTGCGCTGGTGACCCCTGACTATAATCCTGGTTAATCTGGAGGCTGAGATCTGCAAAGTCGTGGTTCACAGCCAGCCGGGCAGAAAAGTCCACCAGACTCCATTTCCAAAATAGCTAGCAAACTGCTTGACTCAGGTGGTAGAGTGCCAGCGGTGAACCCGAAGGTGAGAGTGAGGCCAAACTGAGTTCAAACTTCAGTACTGGCACCAAAACAAAACAAAAGCAACCAACCTAACCAAAAATTTTTTGAGGAGGATAAATATACAAATGCCGAATAGATTATTTGTCAGAAGCTTGGGCACACCTCCTGTTCTTTCTCTATTTAGTCACTTCTCTTCGGGGTTCAGGTCTGTTTCCTTCCTGAAGGGCAGCACAGAGGTTAGGACTCACCCTCCTGTCCACCAGGTGCTGACATTCATCCTTTGCTTGCTTGCTTATGTACTTATTTGTTTCTATACTAGGACTTGAACTCAGGGCCTGGACAGGCTTCCTTAGCTTTTTCGTTGAAAGCTGGCACTCTACCATTTGAGCCACAGCTCCACTCATGACTTTTTGGTGGTTAATTGGAGATGAAGAGTTTCACTCTTTCCTGTCTGGATTGGTTTCAAACCAGAACCTTTAGCTCTCAGCCTCCTGAGTAGATAGGATCACAGATAGACACCCACACCCAGCTTAATTTGTAATTTTTAGACAGGGTCTTGCTTTGTTGTCGAAGTTGCAGTTCTCCTGCCTCAGTCTCTGGGGATTCCTGTCTCAGTTAATTTCTCTCTCTCTCTACTATATATATTTAATTTTTTTTTTTTTTGGTCTGGTCATGGGGCGCTGTCCCTCAGCTCTTCAGCTCAAGGCTAGCGCTCTACCACTTGAGCCACAGCACCACTTCTGGCTTGTTTCTTTTTGCTTATGTGGTGCTGAGGATTCGAACCCAGGGCCTCATGCATGCAAGGAGAGCGCTCTACCACTGAGCCACCTTCCCAGCACTATATTTAAATTTTTAAATTTATTTTTTATTTTTACTTGTGGGTCAAGGGGCCTGAACTCTGAGCCTGGACGCTGTCCCTCAGCTCTTCAGCTCAAGGCTAGCGCTCTACCACTTGAGCCACAGAACCATTTCTAGCTTTTTCTGCCTATGTGGTGCTAAGGAATCAAACCCCAGGGCCTCATGCATGCAAGGCAAGCACTCTAACACTGAGCCACCTTCCCAGTCCTTTTTTTAAAATTTTTTTTCTGGTCCTGGGGCTTGAACTCAGGGCCTGGGTATTGTCCCTAAGCCTCTTTGTGCTCAAGCCCAGTGTTCTACCACGTGAGTCACAGCTCCAGTTCCAGCTTTTTTGAGTAGTTTATTGGAGATAGAAGTCTCATGGACACTTTTCTGCCCTGGCTTTCTTTTTTTTTTTTTTTTT
>NW_012267284.1:6755635-6762968 GCF_000151885.1 Dipodomys ordii
TTTTTGGGTCAGTCGTGGGAAACTCGGCCTGGGCACTGTCCCTCAGCTCTTCAGCTTAAGGCTAGTGCTCTACCACTTGAGCCACAGCACCACTTCCAGCTCTTTCTGCTTATATGATACTGAGGAATTGAACCCAGGGCCTCATGCATGCAAGGCAAGCACTCTACCACTGAGCCACCTTCCCAGCCCCTCATGATTTTTATCTACACATGTATTTGTGAGGAAGGCCATTAGCTTTAGACTGAGTGTACTATCACATCTCAATCCGCCAGCTGGTTAGTTGGTTTTATCTACAAAGTATGTCTTAGTTTTTTTTTTTTTGTCCGTCGTGGGGCCTGAACTCGGGCCTGGGTGCTGTCCCTCAGCTCTTCAGCTCAAGGCTAGTGCTCTAGCACTTGAACCACAGTGCCACTTCTGGCATTTTCTGCTTATGTGGTGCTGAGGAATCGAACCTAGGGCCTCATGCATGCAAGGCAAGCGCTCTACCACTGAGCCACCTTCCCAGCCCCAGTATATCTTAATTTTATCTGATTGATTGTCTGCATCCTGTCAGCTCCTCTCACTTGCTTGGGCCATTGCCTTTGTGTCTCTTCTAATCTGTTCTGCCTGCACAGGCATGTATGACTTTTGTAAAATATGTAGCTCCCTACTAAGCTAAGAAGTAAGAATAAAGCTGGTAAATCTTTTTTTATTTTTTTATTTTACAGTGCTTGGGCTTGAGCCAGGACCTCAGGCATCATAGGCAAGTGCTCTACTGCTGAAACAGGCATCCTCCCTGAATCCATGGTTCACACCATGGCCCAGGTCCTGGGTAATTTGGGTTCTGCCTAATTCTGCCATCTGTTCTAGTATGGCTCTGCCCCTCAGCCACACAGCTGAAGCCACACAGGATTTTGGCTTGTCTTTGAACATGCATGGCAATTTCTAGTCTCAGGGCTTTTGCTTTGAAATATTTGAATGACTGGCTCATTTTCATTCCTAAGATTCTATCTTCAGAAAAGTCTTCTTTAAGCCTGTTGTCTCCCCCCTCGTTCCCACCTCTACTTATTTGTTCATAGAACTCTTCCCCAGTTTCAATTTGTGTGTGCGTGTGTGTATGTGCTTGTATGCGTGTGTGTGTGTGTGTGTGTGTGTGTGTGTGTGTGTGCACCTCTCCTGGGGCTTGAACCTAGGGCCTGCTCATGAGCTTTTTTGCTCAAGGTTCTGCCATTTGAGCCACAGTTCCATTTCTGGAGGTAAGAGACTCACAAGCTTTCTTGCCCAGGTTGGCTTTGAACTGTGATCCTAAGATCCCAGTCTCCTAAGTAGCTAGAATTACAGGCACGAACTATTAGCATCTGGCTCCCAGTTACAATTTTTATGTATTTGCTTACATTTAATGTGTGTGTGTGTGTGTGTGTGTGTGTATGCATGCACGGGTGCATGCATGTGTGTGAGTGAGTGTATAGCATTATACCCTCTTTCAAGAGGATAAATGCCTTGCCTGTCTTTTTTCTATCTTCTACATGTCAGAGAGTGGAGTAGATATTCCACTGTCTACTTATTTGTCCATCCACCTACCCATCTACCCACACACCCACCGACATATAGGAACAGTCATTTGTTACTTTATGATGGGGATCTATCCTGAAAAATGCATTGGTGTTTGAACATCATGGACTGTATGTATACAAACCTCGATGTTAGGGGTGAATTATTTGACATGGCCTTGTGATACAATCAATATATACAATATATATATACACATCGGCTGCTACATGCAGAGAATGCCTTTTACATTTTAAAAAAATTATTAGAAGGAATACGCAAAACAATTAAAACCATAATACAGTATAGTAAACACATGACTGTAACAGTCATTTGTTATCAGTTCTTTATTGTCATTATTGAACATTATAGGTAGTATATAACTACAATAGGCAGTACAGGAGGTTTGTTACTCCAGTGTCAGCACAAACATGTCATGTGTTGGGTCCGTGTTACATACTTCCATGGCCATGATGTTACTAGGTGGTAGGAATTTTTCAGCTCAGTGTTAATGTTTTTTAACCCTAGTGTTTGAGGATGGAGCCCAGGGCCTTGCCGTCCTTGGCAAGCTGCCTACCCAACCTGCCTCACCTTTCTTGTACCTGTCCTGGGGTTTGAACTCAGGGCCTAGCATTGAGATTGTGTTTTTTTTCCCCTCAAGGCTGGTATTATACCACTTGAGCCATAGTTCTACTTACAGCTTCTTGCTGGTTAACTGGAGGTAAGAATCTCATGGACTTTCCTGCCCAGTCTAGCATCAAACCAGAATCCTTAGATGTCATCCTCTTGAGCAGCTAGAATTACAGGTGTGAGCCACAAGCACCTGGCTCCTAGCCCCCTTGTTGACCACCATCATGTATGCTTGTGCTCTGTTATGTGGTAAATGGGTGTGTGTGTGTGTGTATTAAATGAAGACCTAAGTATTACCCTTTTCTTATTTCCCAGTTGTAGGGTTATGTTCCCAGTGAGGTCCTGAGCTGTTTGTGGGTATGAGCTGAATCTTACACATTTCCTCCCCCCACACTCTTTTTTTGTTAGTTGTAGGACTTGAACTCAGGGCCTGGGTGCTGTCCCTGAGCCTCTTTTCTTTTTTTTTTAGGTCCGGTCATGGGGCTTGAACTCTGGGCCTGGGCGCTCTCCCTCAGCTCTTCAGCTCAAGGCTAGTGCTCTAGCACATGAGCCACAGCGCCACCTCTGGCTTTTTTCTTTTTTGCTTATGTGGTGCCGAGGATTCGAACCCAGGGCCTCATGCATGCAAGGCAAGCGCTCTACCACTGAGCCACCTTCCCAGCCCCTCCCTGAGCCTCTTTTGCTCTAGGCTATCCTCAATTGCTACAGCTTTTTTTGAGTAGTTTATTGGAGATAAGGATCTCACAGACTTTCTTACACGGGCTGGCTTTGAGTGGTGATCATCAGATCTCAGCCTCCTGAGTAGCTAGGATTATAAGTGTGAGCCATAGTGACACATTTTTTTTTCTTTCTGTTTATTCTGTGTACTGAGCGAATCCTGAGTTTAATGGGCAGGACTTTGGGGATGTATACTCAGCCCTTTGGAAATGCCTCTGCTGGTCTTTAGCTTGTTCCCTGGTAGAATATTTGTTGACGATGCCTCAGGACTGGGATGGACTGGCCTTCACATGTCTTGTGTTCTCAAACGCTCCTTTGTCCCTCCATTCTCAGTCTTCTGCGAGGGAGAGTGAAGATGCTTAAGGAGCGCCCAGGGATGGCGGAAGAGCCTCAGCAGCACATGGGGGTTCCTGTGGTGAAGCTGGAGAAGGAGCTGCCCTGGGGCAGGGCGAGGGAAGACTCCAGTCCTGAAACCTTTCGTCTGAGGTTTCGCCAGTTCCGCTACCAGGAGGCAGCTGGTCCCCAGGAAGCCCTTAGGGAGCTCCAGGAGCTCTGTCGCAGGTGGCTGAGGCCAGAGTTGCACACCAAGGAGCAGATCCTGGAGCTGCTGGTGTTGGAGCAGTTCCTGACCATCCTGCCCCGGGAGTTCTATGCATGGATTCGGGAGCACGGCCTGGAGAGTGGCAAGGCACTGGTGGCCATGGTGGAGGATTTGACGGAGAGTGCGCTGGAGGCCAAGGCGGTGGGTGAGAAGAGGGCCTCCAGGTCTTGGTTGGCGTGGGGCCTAATGAGTGGAGAGTATAGAGGAAGTGGATGAGGCAGGAGTCTCCACAAGAAGAGCCATTCCCAGGGAAGATGCTGGTGTGTCAAAGGACTGCGATGTGATTATTCTGAGTCCCCCCACAGACCCAGCCCTTCTTGGGGGGGATAGTGCAGGGGCCTATAGCTGTGCTGTCTGCATGTCTGGGCCCCTGTGACAGAGCTGTA
Organism: Dipodomys ordii; assembly: GCF_000151885.1. Lineage (NCBI taxonomy): Eukaryota > Metazoa > Chordata > Mammalia > Rodentia > Heteromyidae > Dipodomys > Dipodomys ordii. Next base: position 6,759,497 of record NW_012267284.1, read on the forward strand.
GTGCTGTTCTCATGGTATGAAGGACTTACCATATGCTGCTTCCAGACTCTGGTTGTGTTTTGGTCACTGCAGTAGTCATTTGACAAGTCCCATGCTTGCCACACTGCTGGGGTCCCTCTTGTCTCGCCGGAGAGTCCTAAGCGAATTTGATTTTCACTCTCAACAACGCAGGGGCTTAGAAGTGGGCTAGGAGGACTTTGTTTTGTGGCTGTATCTTAGAGTAAGGTCCTCCCTTCACTCCCTCCTTCCTCCCTCCCCTGGCCTCTCTCCAGGTTGTCCTCTTTGTAGAGCAGCTGTTTCTCACTGATCCACTGTAGACTGTAGGCATTGTCTTTTTTCTTTGAAACTTCAGCTTTGTCAGCTTAGGAAATTTTTCTTGCAGTGAATGTGGTGCAGTTTTGGGCTGTCTGTGATGTGGAGCATGGGGATTCTGCCTCTGAAGGCAGCAGAGGGACCCTTGTCAATTGGCTTGCACAGATCCAAGTTGCTCTGGGCTCCATACAGGGAGTTGAGCTTCCTTTCCAACTTTTCTGCTGCCCTGGGAAAAACTCCCTCTCTGAAGCCATGGGGTCCTTTCCTTGGTTCCCTTAGTAGGTTTCAATTCAACTCCCTTCTTTCTTTTTTTTCTTTTTTGTGCCAGTCCTGGGGCTTGAACTCAGGGTCTAGGTACTATCCATGAGCTTTTTTACTCAAGGCTAGTGCTCTACCACTTGACCCACAGCTCCACTTCTGGCTTTTGGGTGGGTAATTAGAGATGAGAGTCTCAGAGACTTTCTTGCCTAGGCTGGCTTCAAACCTTGATACTTAGATTTCAACTTTTACTGGGTAGCTAGGATTATAGGCATGAGCCACTGGTGCCTCATCTCCTTTCTTAATGGCCTTGACCAATCCTGATACTAATTGGTGTTGGGGACTGTCCTCAGGTTCCATGCCATGTGCTGGGAGAGCAGCAGGAGACAGCCCTTGGCCAAGGCTCTTGGGAGCCAGGGGTTCATCTGGGGCCAGTGGAGGTTAAGCCTGAGTGGGGGATGCCCCATGCGGAAGGTGTTCAAGGCCTAGACCAAAGCACCGACGAACAGCTGAGTCAACATCGTGGGGACCGGACACAGGCGTTTCCGGAGCAGGGTAAGACGCAGATGGTGAGGACTGAGGAGCCTGGAAACAGTGCCCTATGGCCAGCCTCCTTTAGAAATCCAGTAGAGGTAAACTGAGTTACCTGCAAGGTGTGACTGAATTCCCAGCCACTTGGTCAACCGAACTGAACACATGGTGTCTGGAGGGGATGGTGGAGTTAGTGTTCCTTCTCCTTTCCCTTACATCCCTTCTAGAAAACACTAGGAAATGTGCAGCTGACATCAGAGCACACCCATATGTGACTTTGTTTTCTCTCAAAGAGAGTTGTTCATGAGTGTGACCAGGGAGTTTGACTGACCCTGAAGAGCTAGGACAGTCAGACCCCCACCCCTGCCCCCGGATGTGGGTCACTCTGGGGCCTGTGTGTTCCTGAGCTGTTGTGTGTTGAATGGGTGATGCCTTTTAGAATGGACTGACTGACAAAGTGCTAATCCTTCTGTCTTTTCCATCCCTGCTCAGCGCTGCCTATCCTCCCGCCAGGTCCATCTCTCCCCACAGTGAGTGCCAGAGAACAAGAGATGGCAGCTGGGTTCCTTACAGCAGGATCCCAGGTGAGCAAGGCTTCCTCCTCTTTTGGAAATCCTGATCCTGCTTAGACTGGGGTTCTCGTTCCCTGAGGTTTTATGCTGTCCATAAAGCCAGCCACTGCCTTCCTAGCTGTGATGGCTCTACCACGTTGTTCTTGCTACTTCATCATGGTCCGTGGTTAAACACACCAGCTTATGCTTGGACCCCAAATCCCAGACTGAAAAAGAAAAGCTCCAGATTAAGAAAAAAAAAAAAAGACAATGTAGCATCCACTAGTTTGGATTTTGCAGTCTGTCTGCCTCAGCCATCCGAGTGCAGGGATTACAGGTATGGACATCATACCTGGCTGAAGTTCCAGACTGACTGTGGCTGTTATTTTCTTCCTCATGAGAGGAGAGATTGCTACTGAGGAAAACCTGTGTATGGGTCTGGGGAAACTGCTTGTTTGGAAATAGCTGCCTTTTGTGGCACTGGGCCCTGAGTGGGGGGTCCTGGGTGCTAAGCAGTGTCTCTGGCTCACACTTGTCTTTCAGGAATTGGGGTCTTGTGAACATGTGAACCTGCCACACACAGGTTAGGGTTCGTGAGAAACAGAGCTTCTTGCCACAGCTTGAATCTTCTACAGGGTTTACAGAGGTGCCTTTTTGAGTGGGGCAAGTGTTAAAAATATCTTTAAAAAGCCATACCTTTAGTAAGTTATATTGTTATATACTTGTACTCTCAACTTCTCTAGAAGCTGAGGCAGAAGAATCATGAATTAGAAGCTAGCCAGTGTTCTTTGATAAGGGAAAGGGGTTATTTGGTAGAAAAAAAAGGTGTACATTGGACCCATTGGGAGCTGCCTGTGGAGAGACTTGATGCCTTTGCCATTCCCCATTTGATTTCCAAGGACATGGTTTGCAGGGTGTAGGGAAGGGTGTGGGCAATTCTCCCTGTGTTCAGAGCCTCCCTTCACCCTAGTGGTTCCTCACGTTGTAGTGTGACACAATTGTTAAAAAAGTTGCATTTATGTATTTTCTTTTTATTAGTATATACTAGTTGTCCATTAAACTGTATACCGTATCCCCCAGCCCACTTGACTTTTGGCATAACAACATGGCATTATGCCTAAGACAGCAGCTTGGGGCTCTGAAGCATGAGGGCGGATGTGGGATGCCCAAGCTGAACCAGCTGAGCACTCCCTTAAGCTGTTGGGAGGTGGGTTGTTTCTCTCCAGGGCATCTGCCTTCCTTTGCTGAGTCCTTCCTGTGTGCCCCAAGGAGCACTTTCTGGGGACTCCTGCATGTTAAGCTAGTGCGTGGCCACTTGAGCTACACCCTAGTCTTTTGGTTTGTATTTTTTCTCTCTCTCTTTCTATGTGTGTATGTGCCAGTCCTGAGACTTGAACTCAATGTCTAGGTGCTTTCCTTGAGTTGGGTTTTTTTTGGGGGGGGTGTTGGTTTTTTTTTGCTTAGGGATAGTGCTCTACCACTCGAGCCACAGCTCCACTTCTGCTTTTTGCTGGTTAATTGGAGATAGTAGTCTCATGGAGTGTCTTGCCCAGACTGGCTTTGAACTGCAGTCCTCAGATCTAAGCCTCCTGAATAGCTAGGATTACAGGCATGAACCACTGGCACCTGGCTATATTTTCTTTTCTTTCTTTTTTTTTTTTTTTTTTGTCGGTTGTGGGCCTGAACTCTGGGCCTGGATGCTGTCCCTCAACTCTTCAGCTCAAGGTGAGCACTCCACCACTTGAGCCACAGTACCACTTCCATTTTTTTCTGCTTCTAGCGGTGCTGAGAATCGAACCCAGGGCCTCATGCATGCAAGG
>NW_012267284.1:6763113-6770776 GCF_000151885.1 Dipodomys ordii
TTTTTCTTTTTGCTTATGTGGTGCTGAGGAATCGAACCCAGGGCCTCAGGCATGCAAGGCAAGCGCTCTACCACTGAGCCACCTTCCCAGCCCACTCTATTTTCTTTTTTTGACACAGGTGTCATTGTATAGCTTGGGCTGTCCTTGTACTTGCAATCCTTTCTCTTTACATTCCAAGTAGCTGGAATTACAAGGCTGCACCAGCTGTAGGCACTCTTCACTTCTAGCAATCTCTTGCTGTTTCAGGGACTGGGGCCATTTAAAGACATGGCCCTGGTCTTCCCCGAGGAGGAGTGGAGGCATGTGACCCCAGCCCAGATCGACTGCTTTGGGGAATATGTGGAACCGCAGGACTGTGGGGGCCCTCCAGGTAAGACCGGAGTTTTGGAACCTACATGTAATGGGTCTTGCCCTGTCCTGGTGCTACTTGCAAGGGATGGGGTTTCCATGGTACCCAAGAAGAGCATGGGTTGGGGATGGAAGGCGCTGGCTGCGTGTGCTCTTGGGTCAAGGGTAGGGTCTGAGCGGAGAGCAGGAAAATGCCAAGATGTTATTGTAGCTGCACATGGCAGTTGGTCGTTAGGAACCACATATATCTGCTGTGTGTCCTTGATTAAAGGGTAGGGAGGGCTGACAGCAGGATGAAAACAAGAGGACTTCTGATCTTGTTCATTCAGGAGGTTGTTAGTGAGCACTCTGTGTGCAGGTCCTGTGCTGTAGTTTTGTGTTAGGGCAGGAAGAAGGTAGGGCTGGACCACAAGTGCATGTGTGGATGTGCAATAGGTGTTAGAAATGAGAGAGGTCAGGGTGGGCCTGTGTCATAGAGGCAGCAGCCTGGCTGGTGGCCAGGTATGACCTGTGAGGGCATAGCCATCCCACACATGATAGGAGCAGAAGAGAGCCAGGGCAGCATGGAAGGTCTGCCAGTCGGGAGGTCTGCCAGTCAGGAGGACTGTGGAAAATCTCAGGTTCAATGAGGACGAGGAAGAGAAAGGACACATGGCTGGGAGAAGCTGTCTTCTTTCCCACCAGTTCTGTTTCCTCTTATAACTTGGTAAATTGTATATTGATAGTAGTTCCTAGTCTTTGCTCACCTTCCTGTACTTAAGGGATGAGTGAGGACTGTCCCTCAGGACAGAAGATGCCCTCTGGCCACTGCCTCCTAACCACCACCTTGGGCATTTCCCTTGATGCCCAAGTCTTAGCCGTCCCAGTTGTGAAATGGGCTGTACACAGGCATGGCCTCAGGCTTTGTGAGGCTGAAAGGGGACATGTGTCAGACAGTGGTGTCAGATATTTTTCTTAGTTATATAAATACTACTGACTCTTTTATAGGCCAGTTGATATTTATTCACCTATGAAGGTTAACTTGGTATTTTACTGTACGGCAGAGCTCTGCTGGTCAATGAAGAGTTAAAAATAAAAGTGCTGCTGGAGGTGTAGCTTATGTAGTGCTCCTATCTAGCAAGTGCAAAGTTCTGAGTTCAAACCCCAGTTCTGTCCCCAGTACAGTCAAGAAAAATAATGGGCTTGCCTCTAAGCCAGGCATGGTGGTGCCATGTGGTGGGCTGAGGCCAGGCTGGGCTGCATAGTAAAACCCAATCCTAAGGGGAAGCATGCTTGCCTCGAGGGTCTGATAGTTTATGTGATGGCCAAGTCATGCCACAGTGGTTCCAGGAACTGGGAAGAGCCCTGGGTGGTGAGGGATTGGGAGACATGGGTGTAGCCAGGTTATCCTTCTAAGGCAGGCATGCTTTACATGGAGCCCTGGGGTTGATATGATGACCAAGGACATGGAAGCAAGCCCTTAGGATAAACAACTGCCTAAAACAGGGGCTCTATGATGCTCCCCAGTGCCATGATCCCAACCCCCATAGAGATGAACTTCTACCATGCCTCCATGTGGTTTTCTACCCTTCTGGCTGTTTCTGATTGTTATGGAGACGCTGAGCATATTGCCTGTCTCCTCACTAGCTCCATGTTTCAAAACTAACTGGCACATGTCCCAAGTTGTTTCTGTTGGGTGATATGAAGTTCTGTTTTCCAGACCCTTCCCCACTTCTGGCATTCATTCCATGTCATCTTGTCCTTGCAGTGACAGCCACAGGGGCTGGGCCTGAGCTGCTTGTGGTCCTGGCCTGTGAATCTGGGGACATGGTTTGTGGGCTCTCAGATCCTTTGGATTCCCAGTCCACCCTTACCAGATAGGCATCTCCGGGCTTGAGAGGCCTGGGTGGAGATGCAGTTGGGAGTGGAGCTCTTTACAAGATTGTGCTCAATATGGAAATTCTTTGAGCTCTGCATTCATATTTTGTGCCCTTCATGAAAAGTTCATAAAGAATAAATCAGTGGTGATAACTCTTCCTAGGCTGGCTTTGGGACCTCCATGCTCAGATCTCAACCTCCTGATGGAGTAGCTGGGATTTTCATGTGGTCCTGGACTTACCTGAAAGGGTTTTCTCCTTCTTTAAGTGCCACCGTCATTTCTGCCTTTTTTTTTCTTTTGTGCCAGTCCTGGGGCTTGAACTCAGGGCCTGGGTGCTGTCTCTGAGCTTTTGTGCCTAGGCTTAGTACTCTACCACTTAAGCCACAGCTCCACTCCTGGCTTTTTTGGTGGTTAATTAAAGATAACAGTCTCCAGGACTTTGCTGCCTGGGCTGGCTTTGAGCCATGATCCTCAGATCTCAGCCTCCTGAGTAGCTAGGATTACAGGCATGAGCTACCAGTGCCTGGTTTATTTCATCCTCTTTGGTATTCTTCATTCTCTAGTAACAGTTGTCTCCGTAGATTATAGAGTTGTAGAAGGACCAGAATTAGGGCAAAAAAGGATGAGGTTGGGTTGTAGTGACATTCAGATCATTTCATTCCTGACAGCTGTGTCAGCATAGGGGGCAGACCAGGCTCATCCATTCAGCCAGCACTGATGGCCATCTTCCTGCAGGTGACCCCTGCTAGGAAGCCCAATGAGTGACAGAGGAGGTTGGGCAGAGGAGGCAGCATGAGGGCAGGAGCTGAGCAAGAGGACAGGGAGAACCATATGGTTAGTGTTAATGTTTGCCATAGGAAGCAGGTGACAAAATGCTGAACAAGGACTGAGTATAGTGCAGAAGATGCCATGGAGAGCAAATCCTCATACTCTGAGAGGAATGTGTTTGTTGGATTTTGTAGGACTGAAGGGGCAGTAGCAAGCGGCGCAGCTGTCAGCTGTTGGAACCTGTCAGGGAAGGGAAAAGAGGGAAAAGAAGGGAAAAGAGGGGTGAGGGAGAAGAGCAGTTCTTGGACTCCTGTGGGCAGTAGTTCCTTGTGGTCACAGCATCAGTATTAACCTTTGCTTCATAGGTTCAGGGAGCAAGGACAAGGATGCAAAGCCCCATGAGGAGGACCTGAAAGGGGCATTCGATGGGCTGGCTCCTGAGAGGTTTGCAGAAGCTGCTGTCCAGGGGCCTGGCCCCGGACGAGCTTGTGAGCAGGAGTCTGGGGGCCCTGCGGGTGACTTGCCTGGACTTCCGGCACCCCAGCATGGTGTCCCCCTGCCTGATGCCCCCCATGTCCACAGTTCGTGGAAGCCTTTCCAATGTCCTGAGTGCGGGAAAGGCTTCAGTCGGAGCTCCAACCTGGTCCGCCACCAGAGGACCCACGAGGAGGAGAAGGCATTTGGCTGTGTGGAGTGTGGGAAGGGTTTCACCCTGAGGGAATATCTCACCAAGCACCAGCGAACACACCTGGGGAAGCGGCCCTATGTGTGCAGCGAGTGCTGGAAGACGTTCAGCCAGAGGCACCACCTGGAAGTGCACCAGCGGAGCCACACGGGTGAGAAGCCCTACAAGTGTGCTGACTGCTGGAAGAGCTTCAGCCGCCGCCAGCATCTGCAGGTGCACCGCAGGACACACACCGGTGAGAAGCCCTATACCTGCGAGTGTGGCAAGAGCTTCAGCAGGAATGCCAACCTGGCTGTGCACCGGCGCGCCCACACTGGTGAGAAGCCCTACGGCTGCCAGGTGTGTGGGAAGCGCTTCAGCAAGGGTGAGCGCCTGGTCCGCCACCAGAGGATCCACACTGGTGAGAAGCCCTACCACTGCCCTGCCTGTGGGCGCAGCTTCAACCAGAGGTCCATTCTCAACCGGCACCAGAAGACCCAGCATCGCCAAGAACCCCCAGTGCAGTGAGACCCCCCCCATGTGCCTGGCTGGTGGGTGAGGGTGCAAGTGCAGGGCGCAGCAGTGGCATGGACAGTTTCCCTTGGCATGCAGGGAAGCTCTAGGGCGCTTCAGCATTCCTTGGCTCATTGCCATCTGTCATATGGTCAGCAGCCTGGAACTCATTTTCCTGAGAGCCCAGTGCTGCTTGCAAGACATCAACTCAGACTCCCTCCCTCCCTCCCTTCCCTTTCCCATTTTATAAATATTTATTGAACACCTTCTGTGCTCCTGGCACAGAGATTCTGTGGTGTGCCATATCCTGTCACAGCCCTGTTATGCCAGCCTCTCCTATTCCTCCTTTAAACTAGTTTGTTTTCTTCATGCCTCCTGTGTCTGGCTGTAATATTCTGCCCTTTGTAACATTTCCCCATCCCGATTTTCCCTGCACTATAACAACAGCTATTAGGAAATTAATATTTTGCTATCAGTCACTGAATAAACATGAGAGTATTTTTTAAAAAATTCAGAGATCTGCCTAGAATCTGGAAGATGAACTGGTATATTGGATGGCACTTTATAGTCTATAAAATGCTTTTTTTCTGTGTTCTCTTGATTTGCTCCTATTTACTAAAGCCCTGCCGTATGCCAGTAACTTTTTGGGGGGCTTGGAGAATAACACTGGGAGAAAACATCCCTGACTCAAGTTCACTTGGGAAAAGTATTTGATCCTCTGCACCTGTGGGTATTCCTGTGCGTCCCCTGGGCCTGGGAAGGTGTTCTTGGTCCCATCCACCTCTGCTGAATTGCATTCTCTACCTACCTCTTGTCAATGAACTGTCCTCCATGTATCTAGGCCCTTGTCACCCAAGACCCTCGGGGTCCTGGATGCCAGGAGGGGTGACGAGGTAGTACCTGTTTGGCATGTGTGCTGATTCAAGAAAATGATGTTTGTAGGTATTAAAAACAATGTGTTTCTTTACAAATGAAAGTCTGTGTATTTGTAACTGTGTAAACTTTTATTCCATCATCACCAAAGAGTTTTCTTGATAGGATTCCAGGAACTACATAACTAGTGTGAATGCTGTGTAATGTATGCCTTGCCTTCCCAAACTGGCTGCTCTGTAAGTTTGTCTTTGGCCAAATCTGTACTGTGTAATTGTGAGCTATGCTGTATCTTTAGGTGGCTCTTGTACTTCTTCCTTCCCCCACATTTTGCACTCTAAAAAACATAAATAGTAACAAGGCAGAGGCTACTTTTGAAACACAAGATTTCAGCACTTGTTTCTTGTCAGGCACCTATGACAGATGCATTTTCATGAAGCCAGTGGGGCTCCTGGGCCATCAGCTGTGAGTGAGGTGGCATTCACCAAGGCAGGAGTGCTATCTGCTTAACTAAGACATCATGTATGGGGCTACTGCTCTTCCTAGGCAGCACTCAGGTCCCTGTGCAACAACTGCTCCTCTTATTTTGTGTCTCCCCCAGTTTTCAGATGCCCCTGCTAGCCAGATCCAATGAGAAGTTTCTCCCCTAGGGCCCACTGGCATTCAGTGTGGACTTAGGAGGTCTGTTTCCCAAAGCTGCTAGAGGCCATGGAGGCTACCACATCAATGGTTTGTGTGTTGACCCGAGTTACTTTTTTTTTTGGGGTCTGGTCGTGGGGCCTGAACTCGGGGCCTGGGCACTGTCCCTCAGCTCTTCAGCTCAAGGCTAGCGCTCTACCACTTGAGCCACAGCACCGCTTCCGGCTTGCTTCTTTTTGCTTATGTGGTGCTGAGGAATCGAACCCAGGGCTTCAGGCATGCAAGGCAAGTACTCTACCACTGAGCCATCTTCCCAGCCCCCCCCTTTTTTTAATGGTACTGGGGATCGAACCTGGAGTGTTGCACCTGCTAAGCAAGCACTTTGCCACTGAGCTACATCCCAGCCAGAGTTAATTTTTTTTTTTGGGGGGGGTCCGGTTGTGGGGCCTGAGCGCTGTCCTTCAGCTCTTCAGCTCAAGGCTAGTGCTCTACCACTTGAGCCACAGTGCCACTTACGGCTTTTTTCTTTTTGCTTATGTGGTGCTGAGGAATTGAACCAAGGGCCTCAGGCATGCAAGGCAAGCACTCTACCACTGAGCCAACTTCCCAGCCCCCAGAGTTAAATTTTTTACTATAGCTGCCATCTCTCCAAAGACATTTGGAATCTGAGAGACACTTGACACTTGGCCTTGCTCTCCTGTTCAGTTGGCCTCTTCTTAGCTCTGAATACAAATTTGATGGACTTCTTCCATCAAATGAAAACTTATACATACCAGCACACATCTACTGGAATGGCTTAAGTATGAGAAGATGGAGCACCTGGAATGCATTCTGCTGTAGAAATGTGAAATTGTACCATTACTTAGACTAAGTTCATCAGGTGTTTAAACATTTAAATATATGTCTACCCAATCTCACCAACAGACAGGTCATCAAGCAAAAAAAAAAAAAAGATCCTCAGAATTGAATGGCACCATGAACCTAACACATCTACAGAGTATTTTGCCCTGTGGTAGTACAATACATACTCTTCTCAGCAGGCCATGGAAATTTCCTCAAAACAGACCATATCTTAGGAGTATAGCAAATATGAGAAAACACAAGAAAACTGAAATTATGTTTTTTTAAAAAAAATCTTTAAATGTACCAAAGAGTTTCAATTCAACCTGTCAATTGAACATATCATGTCAGATCATAATGGATTTAAACTAGAGCTCAACAGCAAAAGATCCTACAGAAAATATTCAAATACATGGAGACCAAACAACCACTGTTGATAGACATGAATCACTGAAGAAATAAGAGGAAAAGTCAAAAAGTTCCTGGAAACTAATGCAAATGAAAACACATCAGAATCTTTGGGACATACATAGCAAAGACTGTCATGCTGAGAGAAAATTTATAGCCAAGAATGCCTACATCACAAAAATTACTAGTAAACATCCAAATAGCCTTCTGATATTATACTTAGAGGAAGAAAATAACAATACAACAATAGTATAGACATAGCTGGGCGCTGGTGGCTCATGCTTGTATTTCTAGCTACTCAGGAGGCTGAGATCTAAGGATTGTGGATTGAAGCCAGCCCAAGCAGTAAAGTCCATGAGACTTATCTTCAATTAACCACCAGAAAACTGGAAGGGTAGCTGTGGCTCAAGTGGTAGAGGGCTGGCCTTGAGCATAAGCCCAGGGACAGTGCCCAGGCCCAGAGTTCAAGCCCCAGGACCAGCAAAATGAACAAAAATAGTAAAAATTAGGCAGAAATTAATGAATTGGAGACCAAAATATTATACAAATAAAATATAAAAGTTCTCTGAAAAAATAAGATTAATCCCTAGCTAATCTTGAAAGATTCAAATCAATAATATTAGAGTGGAGGGCTGGGAAAGTGGCTCAGTGGTAGAGTGCTTGCCTCGCATGCATGAGGCCCTGGGTTCGATTCCTCTGCACCACATAAGTAGAAAAAGTCGGAAGTAGTGCTGTGGCTCAAGTGGAACAGTGCT
>NW_012267284.1:6770902-6792787 GCF_000151885.1 Dipodomys ordii
GATAATTAAGGAATACTTTAAAAATCTATACTCAAGGTAGAATTTTTTTGCCAGTCATGGTACCTGAGCCTGGGCACTGTCCCTCAGCTCTTCAGCTCAAGGCTAGTGCTCTACCACTTGAGCCACAGCACCCCTTCCAGCTTTTTCTGCTTATGTGTTGCTGAGGAATCGAACCTAGGGCCTCATGCATGCAAGGCAAGCACTCTACCACTGAGCCACCTTCCTAGCCCCTCAAGCTAGAAATTTTAGAAGTGGATTTTTAGATATAGCTGACCCTCTGAACCAAGACCATATAAACCCCCTAAACAGAGCTATAATAAGTAATGATATCAAAATAGTGATAGTCTCTCAACAAAGTCAGATGGATTTATGGCTGAACTCTACCAGCCCTCAGACCTTCAAAAGAACTAATACCAATAAAAATAGTCTTCCATGAAATAGAAAGGAATGCTGCCGAAGTCTATATAAAGCAATTCAATGCTGCCAAAGTCTATATAAAGCAATCCAAAACCAAACAAGGATATAACAAGAGTTATGCACAATTTTCATTGTTGAACTTTGAAGCAAAAATTCTCAATTTCTTGAAAAGTGAATATAGCAACATCAAAAGAAAAAGTACATACATCAATGTAATGTGTCACCAGAAAAAAATCACATCATCAGGTGATGCACAAAAGGCCTTTAACAAAGCCAGGTACCAGTGGCTCATGCCTGTAGTCCTAGCTACTCAGGAGGCTGAGATCTAAGGATCATGGTTCAAAGCCAGCCTGGCCAGGAAAGTCCATGAGATTCTTATCTCCAATAAACCACCAGAAAAATTGAAGTGGTACTATGACTCAAGTGGTAGAGTGCTTGCCTTGGGCTGAAGAGCTGAGGGGCAGTGCCCAGGCCCAGAGTTCAAGCCCTATGACAAAAAAAAAAAAAAAAAAAGCCTTTAACAAAATTCTACATCCTTTACTGATAAAAGTGAAAGACCCTAGGATACTTTCGTCAACGGGAGGGCGCCCCAGAAAACTCAGACTCCAGGCCGGGAGATGCAATAAGCAAGAGGAGTTTATTTGACGTTTGCACAAACGTACTCTCTGTCCCTAGCAGACAGGGAGCCCCGAGCTGCGGTTACAAGCCCTTTTTAAAAGGCAAAAACCACAAGATTAACGCATAACACAAAGCATCCCATGATTGGTCCATTTAAAGGTCATCACTTTGCCACGTGGGAAATTTTGTAACACTCTTTGTAAAATGACTGGCCCATGGTTGGTCTAAGGGGGTTTACATGGTTACAGGCCTATGATTGGCTGACATTTGGCTTAGCTTGTGGTTTTGCCAGGTGGTCGTTATCTCAAGGTCCTGTCTGGGGAATTTCTAAATGGGAACTGAGGAACACATACTGTCTGTTCTTTATCTACAACCACTGACCTTGTCCTGGGGCCGGCATCTGGTCCCTGAAACTTCTTAACTCATTTCTGGGAAGGGAAGGGTTAGTGCTAGCGTAAGCAGGTTTACAGAAGCAGAATCAGCAGTTAGCAAATTGTAAAATGGACGCAGCCCTAATTTTTCTAATTCTTCAAAAGCTCTGAAGACAGAATGTACCTAAATTTAATAAGGGCTATATGTGATAAATACATACACTGTATTAAATGATCAAAAATCAAAATCATTTCCTCTAAAGTCAGGAATGAGACAAGGATGTCTTCTTTCCCCATTATTTAATATAGCTTTAGCATACCTAGCCACAGTAATAACATAGGAGAAAGAAAAGTGATTCAAATAGTAGATACAAATAAAATCTTGTTTTCTGATGATAGGATTCTATGCTTAACAGATAGTACACAGGCCACCAAAAAACTATTAGAACTGATAAATACCTTTAGAAAGGTAGGGAGATACAAAATCAATACTCAAAAAGGTTCACTTTTTTTTTTTTTTGGTCAGTTGTAGGGCTTGAACTCAGGATCTGGGTGCTGTCCCTGAGCTTTTTCTCTAAAGGTTAATGCTCCATCACTTTGAGCCACAGGGCCACTTCCAGTTTTCAGGTGGTTAACTGGTGCTGAGTCTCATGGACTTTCTTGCCCAAGCTGGCTTCTAACCTTGATCCTCAGAGCTCAACCTCCTGAGTAGCTAAGATTACAGGTGTGAGCCACAGGTGCCCAGCTATCACTTTTCTCTATATCAAGAAAGGAGGGCTGGGAAGGTGGCTTAGTGGTAGAGTGCTTGCTTAGCATCCACAAAGCCCTGGGTTCAATTCATCAGGATCAAATATGCAGAAAAAGCCAGAAGTGGTGTTGTGGCTCAAGTGGTAAAGTGCTAGCCTTGGGCAAAAGAAGCTCAGGGACAGCACTTAGGCACTGAGTTCAAGACCCAGGACTAGCAAACAAACACAAGACAAAGAATGACCAGGTTGGCCAGGCACTGAAGGCTCTCCTCTAATTCTACCTACTTAGGAGTCTTATATCTGAGGATCACGGTTTTAAGACAGCCCGGGCAAGAAAGTCTGTGAGACTCTTTTTTTTTGGGTCCGGTTGTGGGGCCTTGAACTCTGGGCCTGGGCGCTATCCCTCAGCTCTTCAGCTCAAGGCTAGCACTCTACCACTTGAGCCACTTTTGCTTATGTGGTGCTGAGGAATTGAACCCAGGGCCTCAGGTATGCAAGGCAAGCGCTCTACCACTGAGCCACCTTCCCAGCCCCTGTGAGACTCTTATCTCCAATAAACTACTCAGAAAAAGCTGGAAGTAGTGCAGTGGCTTGAGTTGTTGAGTGCTAGCCTTAAGCACAAAGAGACTCAGGGACAGCACCTAGATCCTGAGTTCAAGCACCAGAACTGGGATGTATGTATGTGAGTAACGGACAGGCTAAGAAACTGAGAAATAGGGAAATAATTCCACTTACAATAGCTCCTAAAACAATTTTTTAAAAAACTAACAAAACTCTGGATATTACCTTAGCCAAGGAAGTGAAAGACCTCTGCAATGAAAATATGAAAGCTTGAAGAAAAAAAGAATCACAAGGCAAAAATATATCTGACGTTCATAGATTGGTAGAATTATTATCATGAAAATGGCCTTACTGCACAAATTTAAAGCAATACCTATCAAAAAAAATCTCAGTATCATTCCTCTCAGAATTAGAGAAGACAGTCCAAAAATTCATATAGAGGCTTAGAAGACCCCAAATAGCAAAAGTTATTCTAAGGAAAAAGGATACCATTTGAGGTGGTGTGTGATAATTTCAGACTTCAAGTTATTCAAAGGAGTCATAGTAAGACAAGTAAGACATCTGGGAACTGACACAAAGAAAGACCTGAAGACCAACAATATAGAAGGCCCAGGAAGAAAACTACACAGCTATAGCTAATTCCTCCAACTGGCCTTCTTTTGGGAATGTATGCCAATTCAGGGATGAGGAATCTTTTTTTTTCTACCAAAGGTCACTGTGGTATTTATAAAACAATATATATGGGGCTGGGAAGGTGGCTCAGTGGTAGAGTGCTTGCCTTGCATGCATGAGGCCCTAGGTTCGATTCCTCAGCACCACATAAGCAAAAAGAAAAAAAGCTGGAAGTGGCACTGTGGCTCAAGTGGTAGAGTGCTAACCTTGAGCTGAAGAGCTGAGGGACAGCGCCCAGGCCCAGAGTTCAGGCCCCATGACTGGACCCCCCCCCCAAAAAAAAAAACAAACCATAAAGCAAGATAAAACCAATTGTGGATCAGAGTGTCTGTTACCACCACAACAACATCACTTGGAATGACACTGGAACACCCAACAACTATGAGCTTTAAACATTTTGCTTTACTCTGAAAATATATGCTTAAACTGCCGCTTCAGAGATAAGGAACACATCACCCACCTGTGCATGTCCATGAGTGTGGCCATTTCTTTTCAGAGGGTCTGTAATAACTTCACACACATCTTGTAGAGGGCAGCCTTCCACTGCAGAAAGACAACTACTGGCGATGGGAAGGCAAGTGGTACGAGGGCAGCCCCGTGGTAGAGAGAGTTTTAAATTTTCCCCTGGGAGGACACTTCCTAGCAGAGCTGGAGACCAACCAAAATCCAACCCTTAAAAAGAGTTGGGCACCTCTGAAGGTCAACAGTCCTCTAGAGGGTCCCAGTTGGCTTTCCGCGGTGAAGATGTAGGGGTCCATTCTACAGCAGCTAGGTAGCTGGCAAACAGAGCCAGTGGGAGGGAGGGAGGCCCCTTTGGGGCCTTTCTCTCCTACACTCCCTTGTCCTGGGCAGGAAGTCAGGAAACTTGATGGGCAGAGGAATCCCAACTCTAGCCACTCACGGGGGGTCACTAAGCTGGCTTTCCTGACCCCCTCCTGCTCTGTGGTTCAGCAATCCTGCCTGGGCTCAGCCTTTCACCCCCACTGCCAAGCTCTGTTGCCCGCACACCGCTTTGAGGTTGGGATGGCTTTGCGCTGTGCTCAGCTGGGGTGGCGCAGGAGCCATGGCTCCACGGCCTGAGTTTGGGGAGGAGATGGCTGCGGGCCAGGAATGGCTCAGTACTGGGTGCTAGGTGAGGCCTCCCAGTGCGAGTGCTAGGTGACCCCTCGGGGTAAGAGGTGAGAGCAGGGGAGGGGCGCAGGGACGCTCACACACACAAGGCCAAGCCCACCAAGACCTCATACTTCCGGGTCAGAGCCACCCGCACGTGGGAAGAGCGGCCACTTAAGCCCACCCCCTAGCTATTGCAACCAATGGGCTCGCGAGCATCGCCTTGCTCCGCCCCAAGATTCCTCCCGCCTTTTTCTCTCAGCTCCTCCCCCATGCCCGCCCCTGGGCTCTCCTCTCCGTGCTGCCTGGCAATGGGCTTCCTCCTGCGCCCGCATTTTGGAAGCTTGGTTGCCTTTGCTGAGGAAAAACCCCGGAGCCCCGAGCTTCCTTGTGCAGCGTCTCCATTGTCCTTTCTTCACAAAGACCCCCCTCACCGGTCTTCCCCTCCAGGCCACTGCACAGAGGCGGCCAGGTGGGGGTAGCTTTCTCCTCAGCAAGCGCAGAGCCCGGAGGCCGCCCGTGTGGCGTCGAGCCCGGCATCCCAGCGGTCTGTGCTCCAGGAATGGAGGTGGGAGCAGGTAGAGCCCGGGCCTGGGGGTAGGGTGGGTCCAGTGGGAGGGGGGGAGGTGGCAGGCGCTGAGGGCGCCGGGTGAGTCCGCGTGGTGGGCCGCGGGTAATCGAGCAGAGAGAATGCAGGGACTATTGGTGGGCGGCGGAAGATCACACGGTGATGACGCAGGTTTTCTTTAGTTTTGTGTGTGTGCTTGAACTTGGCCTTGATGGGCACCCTCTCTGAGCTTTTATTGCTCAAGGCTAGCACTCTACCACATGGGACGCATTTCCACTTCTGGCTTGTACTTAGAGCAGTATATATTTAATTCGACCCTCTACTCTTAAGCATTAAATTGTTATTTATTTTTTGTGATGTACAAGAGGAGTACAGTTATATAAGTCAGATGAAGAGTACATTTGTTTTTGGACAACATCCACTTCTGGCTTTTTGGGTGATTAATTGGAGTCAGTCTCACAGAATTTTCTGCCCAGGCTGGCTTCAAGCACAGATTCTCAGTAGCTAGTGTTACAGGCACAAGCCACTGTTGTCTGGCTTTTGTTTCTATTTTTTACTCTGAAACAAGTGTCTTTTTAGGTAACCCTAGGAGGCTTGGATCTCAGTCTCCTGACTCAGGCTCTTAGTTGCAGGAATTACAGGAGTGTGCCATCACAAAGGGCTTAGAGTCTTTCTGGATAAATTAACCACTAAAATGGACTCAGCATCTCATGTTTTTTAAAGTTCTTTCACAACTGTCTAAATGGTCCTCATGACGGCATCATGAATAAGTTAATTGCACGCATATACAGAAATCCCAGAGAAACCCCTTTGTATAACTAATATATGGTAAAAAATGTAAAAATTGTAACAACAGGACTGATCAGCAATGTGGTTCACAAATCAGATAAGCCAGATGGGTAGAAGAGGGAAGAAATGGTAGTAGGAACTGCCTAAAAACTTCCAGTTGTAAACAGCTACTTTACTGGCCAGTTGGTCATATTGCTTGTATGAAAATTTAATCTTACACATAATTTTCCTGTCTGTTATTCATGCTGGGAAACTCAAAATGAACACTCATTTAAACTAAGCTATCTCCTGTGCCCACATCTCTCAGTCCACAGGATGGAATAAACTTTGGTCAAACAAAACATAGACTGCAGAGATGAGGTGCCAGTAAACCAAGAGATAGGTAGGATCATTGCCACCATTTGGTCTTAAGGCATACATTCCATTATGTACACCAGAGTCAAACTCTTGAGAATTCCCTAAAGGCCAGATAGACATATGCTGGGCATAAAATAGAAAATTAGCTCCTCATAGCAAGGAATAAGGAAAGCTTATTCCTAATCCTAGATAAATTTAAGCACTCATGTTCTACCCTCCCTCTTTTTTCTTTTTCTTTGTGAATGGTGGGGCTGAGCTCTTTTTTGCAAGGCTAGCATCTACCACTTAGAGCCACAGTTACACTTCCAGGTTTTTTTTTTTTTGTCGGTCATGGGGCTTGAACTCTGGGCCTGGGTGCTGTCCCCCAGCACTTCAGCTCAAGGCTACCTCTCTGTCACTGGGGCCACATTGCCACTTCCATTTTTCTGGTGGTTTATTGGAGATAAAAGTCTCACGACTTTCTTGCTCACTTCCAGTTTTTGAATGGTTGATTGGAGATAAGAGTATCACAAAGACTTGAAAGTCTTGAAAGCCTGGGCTGCCTTCCATCAGGATCCTCAGATCTCAGCCTCCTGAGAAACTAGGATGACAGGCATGAGCCACAGTGTTTGGCATAGTCACCCTCTTAACATACTTACAACCAAAGCACATATTTTCAGAGAGATTTTATTTTCTTAATTTAACATTTATCATATTTATTACAAAGAAAACATTTGATATAAATCTCACTACTATAGTTTCCACAAGAATTCCCATTTTCCATAAAAAAAAATTGATAAAATTACAGAGAAATAGCTGGGCACTGGTGGCTTATACCTGTAGTCCTAGCTATTCAGGAGGCTGAGATCTGAGGATCTTGGTTCAAAGCCAGCCTGGGTAGGAAAGCCCATGAGACTCATATCCAATTAATCACCTCAAAACCAGAAGTGGCACTATGGCTCAAGTGGTAGAGCACTTACCTTGAGCTGAAGAGCTCAGAGACAGCACTCAGGCCCAGAATTCAAGCCCCATGACGGAAACAAAAAAAAAAAAAAACAACAACAGAGAAATGTTCATTTTAATCTGAGTTGAAAAGGAGCTGATGAAATTGGATACAGATAATTCCAGATCTGGAGATGATGAATCTGCTTATCTGACAACAATGTAGTCGTTTCCTGTACTTTGTGAACTAAATGATAATTTACACTGTAGCAAACACTGAACAGTTTTAATGAATTACTGATCTCCTGAGCATCCATCAAAAGCAGTTCATCATTATTTTAATCATAAAGTAAGTTAAAGTCTCTGCTGTTCCTGAAAAACAAAGAATACCTCTCCATTTATGGTCCATCTCTCAGCATGACCTTTAAAACAGTGGGATTTTCTAGTTAAAGAAGTGGTCTGTTGCTTAATACCAGAGGAATCTGCAATGGTTGAACAAACATATAGTGAAGGAATGAGTGAACTACCAAAAACCACTGAAGTCAGGGAAAACAGCTGCATAAGAATAATAATGAGAGGGGGGACCAAGATGGCAATGCCACAGCTCTCTCCAACCAAAAAGAGAGTTCGAGTTCCAACGCTTAATTTCCCAAGAGACCGACCACAACAAAAAGACGAACACCCAGAGAAAAACAGGAGGTGGAAAAAAACAAAAAAGAAAGAAAAGGAAGAATTTCAGAACAGAGAAGTGTGAAGACCCCTCCCCCAACCTTTACTGGCTGCATGGCAATGCACCAAGCCACAGTCAGCCCAGCCTGGCAGGGGCTTCCAGAGTCCCTAGAGACACAGGGTAGTCTTCAGATCACCCGCGCAGAAGACACCTGAGATACCAGTTGTCAGACCCACTGATTGCAATGAGCAGAGAAACCTCCGAGATGGGAGCCTGCACAAAGATCCTACCCCCACCTCTCACTCTCTGAGCAGAGGGGCTCCATCCTGCCAAAGCCACTCATTCCCATGGCAACCCCAGAACTACATGGGTTGTCATCAGAATGCCAGAGCAGAAGACCTACAAGGTACTGGTGCTGATCTGGAGAGCTCAGAGATAAACTCCAGCGCTCAGAACCTGCACAGAGACCCATTCCCCACCCTCTTGGCCCGCAGCCAGAGGCCCATCACTCAGCGCTGACCCCAACAGCATCAACAGATGCAGAGACAGAGGAGAAACACGCAGATCCAGCCCCGCCCTCTGAGCCCACAAGCATCTCAACTGAACTCTGATTGCAGCGGCAAACAGCCACCTATATCATACAAAAACAAGTAGCTCCAGGGTGAGTGCCCCGCAGGAGACAGTGCTGACCTGGCGTGCCCCAGGCTGGGGACGGGGAGCCAGGACCAGGCCTGGGGATCCAGTACCTGAGTAACACAACCAACTCCTCCCAATTGAAGTCAGAAGCTGAGCATACTCCTCAGCAGAGGAGGGAAAACAGGGAACTGAACCCCTTGGGAATCACACCTGTGACAACAAAAGACCTGGGTGTCCAGGGCAAGAGAACCAGAAGCCCAAACCCCACCAGAACCCAACCCTTATATCCCAGGCTGGGAATTGGACAATTCAGGCCGCCAGCACCTGATTATAGTCAGGAGCTCAGGCTGGTAAGGTGGTCAGTGGTAGAGGGCTTGCCTTGTGTGCATGAGGCCCTGGATGTGATTCCTCAGGACCACATAAGCAGAAAGGGCCAGAAGTGGTGCTCTGGCACAAATGGTAGGGTGCCAGCCTTGAGCTGAGGAGCTGAGGGATAGCGCTCAGGCCCAGAGTTCAGGCCACAACCGGCCACAAAAACAAACAAAAAACAAAACCCCAAAAAACCCATCAGGAGCCCATAGCAGACTCCAGCAACTGGGAGAGTACATCCAGCACACCCGATATTGCCAAGAGCACCTGTAGGAGTAAACAGGAGCAGTCTAGGCTGCTGAATCCTATTAAAGGCAGGAACTGCCAGTGATCTACAGCAGAGAGCCGAGAACCCTACGAGGGTCAGACCAGCAGCTGAAGGGCAGCCCACAACAGAACCTAGACCAGGTACAGACTCTCTCCGCTAGCCCAGAAACAGCAACCAAGCAAAGACAGACACCTGTTGACCAAAACAACATTTCAGATTAGTCTCCAATAATCCCTGAATCCCCATGCAAAAATCACAGAGAAAACTTACAAGGTTTATCAACACCCAGGATAGCAAGCTACCCCCAAAAGCCAGCAGCCACCCAGGGGAGAGCCCTAGTGGGAGCAAAGCAGGAATGGAAGACAAAAGCTACATCCAAGAGATGCTGGAGGCAATGACTCAAGAATTAAAGTGAGAAATAGACCAGAAATTTAAAAAACACAGGGACGAACTATTGAAAGAGATGCAGGGTCTCAGACAGGAGGTGCATGAAAAAATAGAGGCAGTACACACCTCACTAAGAGGTGAGATTAGTACTTTGAGAACCAACATTGAATCCACAATTGAGTCCATTTCCTCAATGCAAACCACAATTGAAGCCATAGTTAACAGAGAGAACGATATGGAATTTAGTGTCAGATACAGAAGACAGAATGCACCAATTGGATAAAAAAATCACAGATATGGAAAAATCACTTATGCCAAAGGGAAATCCAAGAGCAAATGGATAATGCCAAGAAATTTAACATTTGTATAATTGGAGTGGACAAAGGCGAGAAATATCAAAAAAAGGGAATGCAACACCTATTCAACAAGATTATCAATGAAAATCTCCCCCATCTTAAAAGAGAACATCTTACCTACATAACAGAAGCATATAGAACTCCTAACAAGCAGGATCCCAGGAGAAACACTTATAGGCACATTATAGTAAAAATGATAGATCTGAATAATGAAACAGTTTTGCATGCAGAAAAAACGAAGAAGGAGCTATACTACAATGGGAAAAAAATTAGAATCACTGCAGATCTCTCCATACAGACACTGAATGTAAGAAAGGCCTGAGAAATTACCATCTGAGACCTGAGAACCAATAACTGCCAGCCCAGACTGATATACCAGGTAAAACTAGCATTCACATTTGATGGAGAAATGGAAAATTTTAATAGTAAAGAAAAACTAAATGAATTCATAAACAACAAGCCAGCATTACAAAGAATAATAAGAGGGGGAACACAACCTGAAGAAAGAAACCAGGAATGGGGACCTGCACCAGACAGGTATTAATAGAAGTCTAACTTAGTAAGCACAGGAGGGAAGGAAAGAAGAAAAAAACGTAGGAAAACAGGGAATAACAGGGACCACAATGCATCTCTCTATAATAACCTTAAATATTAATGGACTTAATTCACCAATCAAAAGAAAAAGAACTGCAGATTGGATCAGAAAACATGACCCATCCATCTGTTGCCTTCAGGAGACCCACCTCTCAGCCAAACATACAAACAAACTCAGAGTGAAGGGGTGGAAAAGGATCTACCAATCAAATGCCTCCAGTATGAAAGCAGGAGTAGCTATCCTGATATCTGACAAAACGGTCCTGGGGCTTGAACTCTGGGCTTCGCACTGTCCCTCAGTTCTTCAGCTCAAGGCTAGTGCTTTACCACTTGAGCCACAGTGCCACTTCCAGCTTTTTTCTTTTTGCTTATGTAGTGCTGAGGAATTGTACCCAGGGCCTCATGCATGCAAGGCAAGCGCTCTACCACTGAGCTACCTTCCCAGCCCCGAACCCAAATATGTTAAGCACATACTCTCAAACTTACAGAATAAAATAGATCCAAATACGATAATACTAGGAGACTTTAATACCCCACTCTCACCAAAGGACAGGTCTACCAACCAGAGGATTGGCAGAGAAGCTACCGAATTAAGTGAGGCCATACTTCAAGTGGAATTAACTGACATCTACTGAGTATTTCACCCTAAAACAACACAGTCCATGTTCTTTCCAGCAGCTCATGGAACTTTCTCCCAAATAGACCATATCATAGTTCATGCAAGGAATTTAAGCAAATATAAGGGGATTGACATAATCCCCTGTATCCTATCTGACCACAGTGGAATCAAGCTAGTTCTCAATAACAAAGCATACCGCAGAATATTACTCAAATACATGGAAATTGAACAGTACACTTCTAAGCAATACCTGGGTAACTGAAGAAATTAGAGAAGAAATTAAAAAGTTCCTACAATTCAATGAAAATGAAGACACATCACAAAGAAACTTGTGGGACACAGCAAAAGCAGTCCTGACAGGCAGATTTATTGCCCTCAGTGCCTAGATCAAGAAAATAGAGACAGACCAAATAAATAATCTCATGTTGCAATTTAAACAGCTAAAAAAAACATGAAAAAAAATCGAACCTAAAGTTACTAGACATACCCAGATAATCAAATTAAGAGTGGAAATTAATGAGATAGAGAATAGGAAAATTATAAATAAAATTAATAAAACAAAAAGCTTGTTCTTTGAAAAAATAAGTAAAATTGATGGATCTTTGGCAAGATTAAGAAGAGAGGAAACCCAAATTAACAAGATCAGGGATTCCATGGGAAAAATCACAACAAATACCCAAGATATCCAAACAATTATGAAGAACTATTTTCAAAAGTTATACTCTCTAAAGAAAGAAAACCTGGCAGAAATGGATGCATTTTTAGAGCAATACAAGTTGCCCAAACTGAGCAAAGAAGAAGTAAATCAATTAAATAAGTCAATATCTTACAAGAAGATCCAGGAAGCAATCAGAAGTCTTCCAACAAGGAAAAGCCCAGGACCAAATGGATTCACAACAGAATTCTATAAGACCTTTAAAGAAGAACTAACACCCATACTCCTCAAGCTCTTCAGAGAAGTAGAAAAAGAGGGAACTATCCCAAACTCATTCTACAATGCCAATATCTTACTCATCCCCAAACCAGGCAAAGACCCAACAAAAAAAGAGAACTACAGACCAATCTCCTTGATGAACACAGATGCAGAGATCCTTAACAAAATTCTAGCTAACAGAATCCAGAAACACAAAAAAATCATACACTTCCACCAGGTAGGCTTCATCCCAGAGATGCAGGAATAGTTTAACATACGTAAATCAATAAATATAATCAAACACATCAACAGATCCAAGGTCAAGAACCACTTGATTATCTCCACTGATGCAGAAAAGGCTTTTGATAAGATACAACAATCATTCATGTTAAGAGCTCTGGAGAAAATAGGAATAGAAGGAACATTCCTTAAAACAATAAAAACCATATACGACAGACCAATAGCCAATATTATACTTAATGGGGAAAAACTACAACCAATTCTCCTAAAATCAGGAACACGGCAAGGATGCCCGCTATCTTCACTCTTCAATATAGTCCTGGAACCCTTAGCTGGGGCATTAAAGGGATCTGCATAGGGAAGGAAAAGTTAAAATATCCCTTTTTGCAGATGACATGATACTATACTTTTATGATCCCCAAAACTCCATCCACAAACTCTTAGAAGTTATAAGTCACTTCGGCAAAGTAGCAGGATACAAAAGCAACCCACAAAAATCAGTCGCATTCCTATACACTGGCAATGTACAGCAGAAAGGGAAATAAAAGAAGCAACTCCATTTAAAATACCCCCCCCCAATAAAATCTTTAGGAATTAGCCTAACCAAAGTTGTGAAAGAACTATTTAATGAAAAGTATAAAAAGTTAAAGAAAGAAATTACAAAAGACACCAAGAAATGGAAAGCCCTTCCATGCTCTTTGATAGGCAGACTTAATATAGTGAAAATGGCAATACTGCCAAAATTAATATACAAATTCAATGCAATTCCTATTAAAATCCAATGATGTACATTTATGAAATACAGAAAACAGTCCAAAGTTCATATGGAACAACAAAAGATCTAGAATAGCCAAAACAGTTTTAAACAAAAATGACAACATGGGAGGGATCTCGATGCCGGACTTCAAACTACTATAGAGCCATACTAACAAAGACAGCATGGTACTGGCACAAAAGCAGACCCAAAGACCAAGAATAGAATAGAATATCCAGAACAGGATAGAATAGAAGATCCAGAAATAAAACCACATGCCTACAGTGAGCTCATATCTGACAAAGGAGACAAAGACATACAGTGGAAGAAACACAGCCTCTTCAACCACTGGTGCTGGGAAAACTGGGAGAAAACTAAAAGTGGACCCCAGAATATCACCATGCACCAACATCAACTCAAAATGGATTAAAAACCTTAACATCAAACCTGAATCTCTGAAATTACTGCAGGACAGAGTAGGAGAGACACTTGAACTTATATGCACAGGCAGGAATTTTCTGAACAGAGTCCCAGGGTCACAACAAATTGGAGAGAGACTCGACAAATGGGATTACCTTAAAATAAAAAGTTTCTGCACAGCTAAAGCTATAGCAACCAAGCTAGAAAGACAACCAACTAACTGAGAAAATTTTTTTTCCTGCAATATATCAGAGAAGGGGTTGATATCCAGTATATACAGGGAACTCAGGAAATGAATCCCTCCCAAACCTAACAAACCAACTACTAAAAATGGGCAAGGGAACTAAAGAGAGACTTTGCAGATGAAGAGATAAAAATGGCAAAGAAACACATGAGGAAATGTTCACCATCCCTGGTTGTGAAGGAAATGCAAATAAAGACAACCCTGAGATACTACCTTACCCCAATCAGAATGGCCCACATCCTAAAGTCAGCCAAGGACAAATGCTGGAGGGATGCGGAGAAAGAAGAACCCTATTACACTGCTGGTGGGAATGTCCACTTATACAACCACTTTGGAAAGCAGTCTGGAGGGTCCTCAGAAAGCTAAAGATTGACCTCCCTTACAACCCAGTCATACCACTTCTAGGCATCTATCCTGAACAACAGGAACCAGTATATAAGGACACATGCACTTCTGTTTATTGCAGCACTGTTCACAATAGACAGGATATGGACACAACCCAGATGTCCCACCACAAACATTGTAGTATCTATACACAATGGAATATTATGCAGACATTAGAAAGGACAAAATAATGGCATTTGCAGGGAAATGGATGGAGCTAGAAGAAATCATGTTGAGCAAGGTAAGCCAAGAGGAAAGAGAAAAAGGCATAGGGTCTCCCTGATAAGTGGATGTTAAATCCAAATGGTAAAGTGATATGACAAAATTAACAAGACTTAAGAAACAAAGGACTTCCACTCATCTGGTCGAATCACTACTAAATAACCCCCTGCTGCTGATCAATATATGGTATATATGTGCACACTGGAGGGAAACCAGGAGGACGACACAGAGCTAGAGGGAATCAGGGAAAAACATACACCAGTAGGACCCATCAGCTGCACTGGATATTGATCAAAAGGAACTAAGCAACTCAATGGCAGTGATCGGAGGGAGGGAACAAGCGGGAAAGAGGGGCCCGCTGATGCTATGCAAAACAAAAGAAATGTACATATCACCCAGTGTGGAAAAAATAAGTGTATTGCAAAGCTTATAGAACTCATAAATGTTATAGATCACGATAGACAATTTGCCCCATGAAAGTTAGAATGTGTTTGTGACTTTAACTAAGCATCACCATCCCACAATACTGTGAAATTTGGGAAATTATGTAATCACTTAATCACAATAAAGAATTTGGAAAAAAAGGATAATGAGTTGTGTGACTGTGACTCACACCTGTAATCCTGGCTACTCAGGAGGTGGAGATCTGAAGATTGTGGTTTGAAGCTAGCCTAGGCAGGAAAGTCCATGGGACTCTTACCTCCAATAAACTACTCAAAAGAAGGTGGAAGTGGTGCTGTGGCTCAAGTGGTAGAGCACCAGATGGAACAGAAGTTCAGAGGCAGTGCTCAAGCCCTGAGGTCATACCCCCAGACTGGCAAAAAAAAAAAAAGCAATAATGTAAGCCAGGCACTTGTGGCTCCTGCCCGTAATCCTCACTACTCAGGAGGCTGAGACCTGAGGATGATGGTCTGAAGCCAGCCTGGGCAGAAAAGTTCCTATTAGCCTCTTAACCACTCAGAACCTGGAAGTTGAGCTTTGGCTCAAAGTGGTAGAGCACTAGCTTTGAGGAAAAGAACTCTGGGACAGGAATCTAGCCCTGCGTTCAGGCTTTGCAACCAACCACAACAACACAAGAATAATAATGCAAGCTGGTAGTCACATTAGTAATCTTAGCTACAGAGAAGATCATAATTAGAAAAGTTCATAAGACTTGTATCTCTTAAGTAACAAACTACTGTGGCCAGAGGTGTGGTTTAAATCATAGAGTACAAGTCATGAATGAAAAGGACAAAGGAGGCCCTGAATTTAGCCCCAGTACTACACATGTGCATGAGCACCTTCCCCCCCATGCACATGATTGCACACATGCACATACACACACAAACAGTAATACAAGGACTTTTTAAATGGTGGACTAATGGCACTTATGTATTTGTAGGGAAGGGTCCTGAAACAACTGAGGAGAAACCTCACTTTTAGTTGCATAATGATAGGAACATGTTGAGATTTCTGTTTTTTTTTTTTTTAGTTGTTGTTGTTGGTCGTGGGGCTTGAACTCTGGCCGTGGGTGTTGTCCCTCAGCTCTTCAGCTCAAGGTGAGTGCTCTACCATTTGAGCCACAGCACCACTTCCAGAGATTTCTGTAGTTTAGACTTAGAACTGCATTTTTTGGGGGGTGCTGACCCTGAAGTCACAGCCTAAGTATTTTCCTCAGCTCTTTTGCTCAAGGCTAGTGCTCTCCCACTTTGAACCACAGCTCTACTTCCAGTTGTTTTGGTGGTGTCTCACAGACTTACCTGCTTGGGCTGGCTTTCAACCATGATCCTCAGATCTTAGCCTCCTAAGTATATAGGATTACAGGAATGAGCCATCGGCACACAGTTTACAAGTCTTTTTTTTCGGGGGGGGGGGTCTGGTCGTGGGGCCTGAACTCTGGGCTTGGGCACTGTCCCTCACCTCTTCAGCTCAAGGCTAGTGCTCTACTAGACAGTTGAGCCACAGCACCACTTCCAGCTTTTTTCTTTTTGCTTATGTGGTGCTGAGGAATCGAACCCAGGGCCTCATGCATGCAAGGCAAGTGCTCTACCACTGAGCCACCGTCCCATCCCCCGGCGCACAGTTTAGAACTGTATTTTTTAAATGAAGTGGTGTTTTGGGGAGCAAGAATAGGAGAGTCTACTTTAGTACAGTGAGTTCCCAGCACCGAATGGAGCACATGCAGCTGTATAGTGATGGAAGTGAAAGTCAAGCAAAAACCTCATATGGGTAGCTCACACCGATAATCTTACTCAGTAGGCTGAATCCTAGGGGATTGTAGTTCAAAGACAGGTTGGGTAAAAAAGTCCAAGAATTTCTATCCTCAACCAGCAAAAAAATCGAGGCTGGGCCCGGTGCTGGTGGCTCATGCCTGTAATCCTAGCTACTTAGGAGGCTAAGATCTGAGGATCCCAGTTCAAAGCCAGCCTGGGCAGGAAGAGTCCGTGAATGTAAACCACTTAATGGAACACAAAACATCTCTTTGGGATGGTCTTTTGTACATCCATAGCCTAAGGATAGTCTAAGGATAGACTTGTGGACTGGTCATTACATACTATTGCAGTTATTTTTTTCCCTTTTGCAGCTTGCATGTCTGTATTCTTTTTTTATTGTGAAAATACCATACAGAGGAGTTACAATTGCATGGGCAAGATAATGAGTACATTTCTTGTCAAGCATTATTGTACTGCAGTTATTTTGTTTTGAGAAATGTACACTAAAGTATATTTCTGCTCCTCTTACCTTATAGAGGCTTCCAGTGTTGTTGAGATGAGCTGAGATAATATAAATACCGTTTGATAGAAAATGTAACTAACACATAATTTCAGTTAAGACAGTGAGCTATTTCTATTGTGAAAGGGAATTAGGTTGATTGATGTAAGATAATGGCCTTTCTCCCATTGAAGTTGTTCACATGGTCCCAGAGGCGAGTAGGAGAAAATCTCTATCACTTGGGAGTTTTCTTATTTCCCCTCCTTCCTCTCCTCCCCTCAGCTTTCTTTTCTTCCTTTCATTTGTCACCCTTCTCATCCTCTTGTCTTCTCTTCCTCTTGCAGTTCTTTCTCCTCTTCATCTCCTTTTTCTTCTTCTTCCTCCCTTCTTAAATCTTCTTTCCCTTTCTGCCTCCAATATAATCAATGGCATGGATTGTTTACTCTTTTGCTATCACTGACTTTTTGTCTACCTCCTCAAATTAGGTTAAAAATGACTCAGAGTTTACACTCATGATCCTTTTAATTCATTAAAGAAAGACTTTTTTTTTTTTTGCTTGGTCGTGGGGCTTGAACTCTGGGCTTGGGCACCATCCCTCAGCTCTTCAACTCAAGGTGCGCGCTCTACTGCTTGAGCCACAGTGCCACTTCCAGTTTTCTAGTGGTTTATTGGAGATAAGAGTCCCACGGACTTTCCTGCCTTGGCTGGCTTTGAACCATGATCCTCAGATCTCAGCCTCCTGAGTAGTTGGGATTACAGGTGTGAGCCACTGGTGCCTGGCTAAAGAAAGACATTTATTTAGGAAAAATGATAAGGGTATCAACATCATATATGCTTCAAAGAATCATTATGCTCTAGGGAACATTGTGAAATACTTACAAGTGATCTGTTAAAACATAATACTGGAGTCAAGGGAGGTTGTAGTGTGTGTGTGTGTGTGTGTGTGTGTGTGTGTGTGTGTGTGTGTGTGTGTGAATGCGGGAGTATGGTGGCACAAACCTGTGATTAAGCCACTTAGAGATGTGAATGGAGGAGGATCCCAAGTTTTAGATCATTCTGGAAAAAATTTATTGAGATGCTATACTAAAAGGAAAATAAATAATAAAAGGGCTAGAGGTATTGCTTAAGTTTAGCAATGAGAATGTCCTGGTTCAATTATCAGTGCCATAAAAAATCTGTGTGAATGCATAGAAATAGGATCATGAAAACAAACATGTTTATTGATGAGGATAATGTTAAGTCTGGGGCACTGTCAATGAGCAAGTATTGTTTATGTTTTATAGGATTGTACAGTTTCAACAATGATGGACATTTTGCAAGAAAAAAGCTCTGTGAAACTCTTATCTCCAATAAAAACTACCAGAAAACCAGAAGTGGCACTGTAGCTCAAGTGGTAGAGTGCTTGCCTTGGGCTGAAGAGCTGCAGGACAACGCTCAGGCCAAGAGTTCAAGCCCCATGACTGACAATTTTTTTTTATATCAAATAGCTCGGTGCCAGTGACTCACACCTCTAATCCTAGTTATTCAGGAGGTTGAGATGTGAGGACCATGGTTTAAAGCCAGCCTGAGCAGAAAAGTCCTGTGAGACTCCTATTGACAGTGAACCAACAAAAAGATAGAAGTAAAGTTGTGGCTCAAGTGGTAGAGCACTAGCCTTGAGCAAAACACACACACACAACAACAACAATAACAACAACAAAATCCCAAAACAACTTCGGCCCCAGGCCCTTGAGTTCAAACTTAAGGATGCATGCATGTGTACACACACACAAGATAATAAAAATAATAATGTCATAGATTGGTGATATTTCAGAGTCAAGGAAGGTTATGAAACCGAAGACCATTTGAGAAGTACCCATGGCCAAGGAAGCTAAGGAGATGAGACATGGAGACATGCTTGGGCTGGATGCGTCTGCTACACAGGACATTACTGAGACAGTAGGGGCCAGTGATTTGAGTGAGGACTAGAGGGCTGTGTTGCATTAGTGTTCCTTTCCTGCTTCTGTAAGGTTGCTTTGTGGTGATTTAGCAGAATGACCCAGTTTGTAGGAAGATAATGTGTACTACAACTTGGGGAACAATTTACTTTCTGATCTTTTAGGGAAAATCTTTTCTTTGAACAAACTGCTTGTGGTTTTGTCATTCTTCAGGGAGGAAACTGGCACATGGGTATATTTTATTTATTTATTTAATTTATTTTTCAGATTTTTTAGTTAATTGGCTCATTTTCTTAAAGTGGTTGGACAGAGGAGTTAAGATTCAGCATGTCACTTTGGGAGTACAATGCATCTTATCAGAGTCACCCCTTCTGTTACTTTCCACTATCTCTCCCAACCCCAGCCATCCTCTAAATTTACCAGATTTCATTCTCATATACATTGAATATTCTGAAATGCATTCATCCATTCTTCTCCCCACGTATCTCCCCTTCCTCCCCTTCCCCTCACCCCTTCTCCCTAAAATACATGTTCCAGTTTCTTGATATTTATTTTGTTAAACTGTTAAGTTGTTTAAGGGACTTATTCCACTGGACTTCTCCCCTGTATCTACCCTGTATCTACTTTAATATGTGTGTGCATATGTGCATACAACCCTGTATATGCTTATATATATATTTATATATTAGTTTTCACTTCCACACTTGTGAGAAAACATGAGTCCTTTGTCTCTCAGAACCTGACTTCTTTCACTGTGCATGATTCCCCCGCCCCCTGCAAATGACAGATTATCATTCTTCCTGATAGAGAAGTAAAACAGTGTCTTTTCCTCCACTTTGGCTTCCTGTCTCCCACCTTGGCCTTGCAGGTCCTCTTCGGTCCTCTATGGAGACAGCACCCCACTGTCATAGACAATGTGAGCTTTGAAGTGTGGCGTTCCTACATTTTGAATCTCAGCTTTGGGCCAAAGCTCTCAAGTCTCTACTAAATAGTGTAACTCAGCCCACAGGTTTGGGCTGAGTTTCTGCTTCTATCTGCCCCTTGAATGAATACTATTGAACACGGATTAGTCCCTGCCTGAGACAGGGATTCTTTGCCTGTGGTTTCTCAAGAGAATTCTCCCAGGAGGAGAAGGAGGAGAGCTTGGTAGGGCCAGGGCCCAAGGGAAAAGCTGGGTAAAGAAGATGTTGTCTTATGGGACATGAGTCAGCCTCACCCCATGGCAAGCTCTTTAGCCACAGTTGAATTCAAGTTCACTGTTAAGAAAACAGGGCCAAAGTAAAGACTACAGACATATAAACTCTTACTTGAAGTGACTTTTGTTTAGTCAAGGATGATTCTCTAGGAAGTGGCACTGTGGCTCAAGTGGTAGAGCGCTGACCTTGAGCTGAAGAACTGAGGGACTGCGCCCAGGACCAGAGCTGCAAATCACACAATTGACAAAAAAAAAAAAAAAAAAAGGATGACTCTCTAAAATATGGACCCACCATGAACTGTGGGCAGTTAATGCTGTGACTGGGATAATGGTCCTTGCTTAGTCAAAGGAATCTGGTGTCTTCTCTACACACATTGATAAGCTTTGTTACATTGAGAAAATCATCCACTACCTTATTACATTTGTGGTATGTCACCTCCCCCGTCTACAGGCTGAGACAATGCTATAGACTGTGACACTTGATAAAAATCTGATGGTCATGCCCATAATCCTAGCTATTCAGGAGGTTGAGATCAAAGGATCACTGTTAGAAGCTCAAGGCCTGCCTGGGGAAGGAAAGTCTGTGAGACTCTTATCTCCACTTAGCCACCAAAAGCAAGCGTTGGAATTAGAGCTGTGCTTCAAATGATAGTGCACTGGCTTTGAGCACAAATGCTCAGTGCCCATACCTTGAATTCAAGACCCAGAATCAGCACAAGAAGAGAAAAAATGTCTGATGATTGTGTAATGTGTTTAAGACATGGACCAAGTGTAATGAGGAGGCCTCGAATAGCCAATATTCATTTCCAAGACTAGATTCCAGCATTGTCAACTTCAGATTCGATTTCTTTTTAGGAAATAATGTTACAGAAACTTTCCATGGAGGTTTAAATATGAAATTGTTGGTGCCACAGAATCACTCAATTCTCTATCATTAATTCAGTTCCTTCCTTCCTAGCTCAGCCATTGTGGAAGCCTTAACTTAAGCCCATCTCCAACCACAGGAAAGTGCTCCAATGGATGTGAGCTCATTATATTTTAGGAAGCTTCCACAGAGATTTTTCCTTCTAAATTTTGTTTTCTGTCCGTGTAAGTAGCCATCTCTGAGAGCCGACAGCAGCAGTGTGCTCCAGGGACAGCTAGTTTTCTATTCTCAACCTGCCCACAACTGTCTGATTATAATTTGAACTTTCTAAGTTTTCAGCGGTCAGTAGAGGTCTTGGTTTAATGTTCTACAAGTATTATGTCAGTCAGCCTGGTTAGAGAAAGTACAAGATAAATATTATGACTGCCAGCTGGCAAGTGTTGGCTTTTTAGGGTAGCCAAGTCTTCTGAGATTACCTCCTGTTCTTCTGCAGTGAGGTTTGCCAGTTTCCTCCAGATATCCTGTCTCAGTCTCCCAAGTGCTGGTATTACAAGTGAGACTATACCATGCCAGAGTAATTCACCTCTTGATATGGTTAATATATGCTAATGAAACCTTTGATACATTTTACAAAAATGATCCAAACATTTTTTATACTATCTGACCTTTCCTTTGTCTTCCAAAACAACTTATTTTTACCTGTTATTTTCCTTGTTTATTATTCCAAAATATGATGTGTTTGGAAAAATGGGCTAGAAATCAATCTAGGTAACTGTGTTATTTTTCTATTTATGTAAGTTATATTTTATTATTTATATATATATTTATGTAATATATATATATTTTTGTCAGTCGTGGGGTTTGAACTCAGCCTGGGTGCTGTCCCTCAGCTCTTCAGCTCAAGGCAAGTACTCTACCACTTGAGCCACAACTCCACTTCCGGTTTTCTAGTGGTTTATTGGCGATAAGAGTCTCACAGACTTTCCTGCCT
>NW_012267284.1:6793717-6801343 GCF_000151885.1 Dipodomys ordii
CTACCACTTGAGCCACAGAGCCACTTCCAGCTTTTTTCTTTTTGCTTATGTGGTGCTAAGGAATTGAACCCAGGGCCTCATGCATGCAAGGCAAGTGCTCTACCCCTGAGCCACCTTCCCAGCCCTGTTATTATTATTATTGGTCAGTTTTGGGGCTTGAGTTGTGGGCCTGGGTGCTGTCCCTAAGCTCTTCAGCTGAAATGGAGTGCTCTACCACTTAGCCACAGTGCTACTTCCAGTTTTCTGGTGGTCATTTGGAGATAAGAATCTCATGGACTTTTCTGTCTGAGCTGGCTTTGAACCATGATCCTGAGATCTCAGCCTCCAGAGTAGCTGGGATTATAAGCGTGAGCCACCGGTGCCCGGCTTTTAAATGGATTATTTCTTTTCTTTTCTTTATGGGTCCGGTCGTGGGGCCTGAACTCTGGGCCTGGGCGCTGTCCCTCAGCTCTTCAGCTCAAGGCTAGCGCTCTACCACTTGAGCCACAGCCAGCTTTTTTCTTTTTGCTTATGTGGTGCTAAGGAATTGAACCCAGGGCCTCAGGCATGCAAGGCAAGCGCTCTACCACTGAGCCACCTTCCCAGCCTCTAAATGGATTATTTCTTAACTTCTGTTGTTTTACCCTTCTATTTTATGCCTATGATATCCAAATTTGCATCTTTATTGTGTACTCATTAAAGAAACATATTTATTGCTTCTATTTTTTCACCTTAAAAAAACATAGCTATTGCCAGGCACTGGTGGCTAACACCTGTAATGCTATCTACTTAGGAGGCTGATGTTTGAGGATGGTGGTTCTAAGACAGCCTAAGCAGGGAAGTCTGTGAGACTAATTAACCACCAAAAATGCAGAAGTGGAGTTGTGGCTCAGTGGTAGAGCAACAGCCGCAAGTGAAAAAGCTCAGGGACATCACCCCAGGTCCTGAGTTCAAGCCCCAGGACTGGCACAAAAATGAAAAAAAGTGGAAAGCACATGAAAATTACATTATATTTAGTATTATTCATATATTTGGTATCATTAAAGAGTTGTATGCTTTATATGTTTTGAAGAATCTGGCTTTTGTTATTACTAAAGTAACTTTACTAGCATTGAATTTTTATCAATTAAAGTTTCCCAGATAATGCAGTGAGTATAGATCTACTACTTTTCAGGAAGATTTTATGTTTACTGGCCATGCAGGTATCAGCCTTTACAAAAGTTAGAACTAATAGAGTTCCCCAATTTCTTCTTCTCAACCTGCCTGAACATAGTCTGATTGTAACTTGAACTTCCTAAAGTTTGTGAGGTCAGTTACGGTCTTTGATTAATAGTTAACAAGGATTATGTCAGCCAGTATTAGGAAATGATCAGATAAATGTTATTAATCTGTGTGTGTGTGTGTGTTTGTGGGCGCGCATGTGCTTAACAGCCAGTCCTAGGGCATAAACTCAGTGCCCGATACTTTTTTTTTTCCCTCAAGAGTAGTACTTGTGCTAGGAATGTGGCCTAATGGTAGAGTGCCTGCCTAGCACACATGAAGCCCTAGGTTGATTCCTCAGTACCACAGACACAGAAAGTGTGGGAAGTGGTGCTGAGGCTCAAGTAGTAGACCACTAGTCTTGAGCTGAAGAGCTGAGGGACAGCGCCCAGGCCCAGAGTTCAAGCCCTATGATCAACAAGAAGAAGAAGAAAAAAAAGAGTACTACTTAAGCTAAAGCTCCATTTCTGTTTGTGTGTGTGTGTGTGTGTGTGTGTGTGTGTGTGTGACAATTGGAGATAAAGATCTCCTGGATTTTCCTGTCTAGTCTGGCTTTGAACCATGATCCTCAGATCTCAGCCTTCTGAGTAGTTAGGATTATAGACATGAGGCACTTGTGTCCAGAAAATGTTACATTTTTGGTCTAGGAAGGTGGCTCGGTGGTAGAGTGCTTGCCTCACATGCCTGAGGCCCTGGGTTCGATTCCTAAGCACCACATAAGCAGAAAAACCTGGAAGTGGCACTGTTGCTCAAGTGGTAGAGCGTTAGCCTTGAGCTGAAGAGCTGATGGACAGCGCCCAGACCCCAGAGTTCAGGCCCCACGACAAAAAAAAAAAAAAAAAAAGAAAAAAGAAAATGTTACATTTTTGACATGCAAGTAATTATCTTTTTAGGTTATCTTTTGTCTGATTATGATTATTTTTTCTTTTGCTAGATTACTGTCAGAGGATTGAAAATGTCCTAGAAATGTTGGCGTCTCTACCAAATACCAGCATAGTCCCTTCCTAGAGTGTGCCAGCTCATATTTGTAATCTACCCAAGGTAGCTTGATTACAACATGAAGTTCTTGAACTTGATGTGGTCATTGGAGTTCTTTGTTTAATATTCAGTGAAGAATAAGCAAGAGAGACAGGGCCATAGAGGACAGAAGATTCCTGTTCTTATTGATGCTTCTTGTAAATGGCAAAGGATTCTAGCTGACTGATTCCATCATCTGCCTTTTATCTCTCTTTTCTTTATCTGCAGTGCTGGAGGTTTTCCCACTCCATGCAAACAATGTGAGTACCTGAAGCTAAGGACATGAAGTTCTAAAAAGCAGATAGGGAAGCCATACATCAAAGTAGCATTCCATTGTCAAGTGTATTGGTGATGGCTCTGGAGTCGGATGCCAGGGTCTGAACCTCCATGATGACTGACTGATTCTCCATCATACTGTCTCATTTGTCCATTTATTGCCTCCAGATTCACAGGTGTTCTGATTTCTCCATTCCCACCCTCCATTCTCTGCCTTCTCCCATGCCCCCTTCTGGTTGTCAAAAGAGTAGTGGCTCAAGTTGGGCACTGGTGGCTCATACCTGTAATCCTCTATTACTCAGGAGGTTCAATGAAAGTCCATGAGACACTTATTTCCACTTATCCACCAATAATAAAGAAATAGAGCTGTGGCTCAAGAGATAGAGCACTACCCTTGAATAAAAAGCTCAGGGTTCACCAAAGCCCTAAGTCCAAGTTTCAGGAATAGTACAACACACACAAAAAGTGGCCACCACAAGTGGCTGGGAAGGAGGCTTAGTGGTAGAGCATTTGCCTTGCATGCATGAGGCCCTGGGTTCAATTCCTTAGCACCACATAAGCAAAATGAAATAAAGCTGGAAGTGGCGCTGTGGCTCAAGTGGTAGAGCGCTAGCCTTGAGCCAAAGAGCTGAGGGACAACGCCCAGGCCCAGAGTTCAGGCCCCACGACCAGACTCCCCCCTGAAAAAAAGTGGCCACCACAGCTGAGATACAGACTCATCTAGATTCCAGTCAGTGTATGAATAGATAGACACCTTGTGCTATAAGTATACAATAGAGTATTATTTATGTGCAAAGTGCTATTTGGTTGATAACCATAAAATTGATGGAACTGGAGGACACTGTTAAATGAAATATACAGAAAGATAAATTCTTCATGTTCTCTTTCACATGTGGATGCTAAAAAATGTGTAGCCAAGTGCTGGTGGCTCAAAGTCCTGGTGGCTCATGCTTATAATCCTAGCTACTCAGAGTTTGAGATCTGAGGATCATGGTTCAAAGCCAATGTGGGCAGGAAACTCCATGAGACTCTTATCTTCAATAAACTACCAGAAAAAAGCCAGAATGGAACTGTGGCCCAAGTGGTAGAGCACTAGCTTGGGTAGCTGAGGATTACAGGTATGAGCCACCAGTGCCTAACTGGAGCCACTCTATTGACACCCAGAACGATGCCAAGCAGTATTTGCTGGAAGATGGAAAGACGGGTAGGAGGCTGGAAACAATACCAAACACCCACAATATACAAAACACCCTTAGCATAAGCTCTGGAGTCCTATAACATAGTGGGCAGTCAGAGGCCACAGTATATGTCATAAATAATGGACATTTTGATGGGTCAAAACTCTGGATAATCAAGAATTGATTTCTAATATCTCTTCTGCCTGTGCAATGCTATGTATCAACTTACAGCTGCTTATGGAAGACTGATTTTGCAATGACTGACACGCGCATCCTTGGAGCCCCGTCTACTCAGCACTTAATGAAGCAGCATTACACAGCAACAGGTATGGGAGAAAGATTACTGAAAGCATGATTTCTTCCTGTGCCAATTGTCTCGCACACACAATGGTGTCCTGGGCTGTCTTTTTTTCCTCTCCTTTCTTACTTTTCTGGTCGTTAACTAGAGCTAAGAGTCTCACCAACTTTCCTTCCTAGGCTGGCCTTGAAGTGCCATCCTCAGGTCTCAGCCTCTCCTTAGTAGCTGGGATTCCAGGCATGTGCCACTGGTGCCTGGCTCACCTCAGTTGTTTTGAGCTGGTTCTCAACATGCTGGTTCCCCCTGAAGTGACAATCTAGGCCCTTCCCTAATTGCTGTGGCTCTCTGATAACAAGGTCAATGGAAAATTTCAGCATTTGCCTAATGGAAATGAACCTTATTTGCCTCCACTTCCATTTCCCCCATACCTAGTATGACAGCATTCATTGCTGGGTCCTTTGGCTCCTGTAATGAGTTATATTAAATGACAGGAATTTATTTTGAGCATCAATGGGTCAAGACACAGATGATGAATCATTATGGATCAAAGTAAAATATTAGCATCTTTAATTCCCTCTGCCAGTCACAGGGCTAGGATGGGCCACTTGAGCATCTTCTAGCCAATGAGGCTAAAGGAAAGTCAGCCAGGGATACTGAGTAATGTTTCCTTCCACCATAAGAAATAACACTGGGAAAATTCCTTGTCTTCTCACCTTCCCTTTCTATGTCTTCACATTTTTGTGTGAAGATGTAATGCTCAGAGCTACAGCAGCCATATTGCAAGTATGAGGAAAGATGTATAATTTATAAAACACAGTCTGAATGATTCTGTCTTTCTCCAAAAGCCAAGATAGACCCAAAGTGACCTGTAGTGGGCTTGAGACCTACATGTTTAAAAAAAAATCTTTGTAGAGATGAAAGTAGCCAGCTAAGTGTCTGACTCTTGGCAGTCATTCTATAAATAGTCATTTTATGTCAGAGTTCAATCAGCATCTCAGAGAGGACAAAGTTACAGAGTAATATCAAATTGCACAATGTAGTTTGTAGTTTCTTTTTATCAGCAAGAGACATGAGTTCAAGTTATTTTGCTGAAAATGTGGTCAAGTTTGGGAGCTGGTTCAGTGTGGACTGCTGGCCTTTTATGGTCTATTGAACCAACTATGTCACCACATGTGGTCAGGGTGGCAGACTTCATAAATGTGTCAGAACTTAATTTCCTGGACTCAAGTTCGGGTTCAGCTTGTAGGAACACCCACACATTTGGGAATACCAAACCCTACATTCTCTGATGCCCTTAGGATCTTGAAGTTCTCCCCCTCTCCCCCCGCATCCAGCCCAAGCCCAAAAGTTCTTCCCTCTTTCTTTTCATCTAGGGTAAGATTCATTTTAAAATATATGATGAAAGAAAGAAGGAGCCAGGCGCCAGTGGCTCATGCCTGTAATCCTAGCTACTCTGGAGGCTGAGATCTGAGAATCACAGTTCAAAACCAGCCCAGGCAGGAAAGTCAGTGAGACTCTTATCTCCAATAAACTAATGAAAAAAACTGAAGTGCTGCTATGGCATTAGTGGTAGGGTGCTGGCCTTGAGATGAGCTCAGGGACAACTCCCAAGCCCAGAGTTCAAGCCCCACAAAAACAAAAACAAAAAAAAAGAAAGAAGGATCTCAATGCATTTAGTGAACTATTTCATGCACATAATAAAAGTCTCAGACTTGTCAGAGAGCCACCAGTGTCCTAATTTACCCCAGGCCAACCATGCTGTCCATCCTCTAGGCACTGGGGATTCTTTCTCTTATCAAGAACAAGTTGTATTCTGTTTCAGGGCCTTTGCCTAGCAAATTCTGCCATGGGTAAATCTCTTCCCCTGGCTGTTTATAGAATAGATGCCTTTGTTTTTTGTGAAACTGGGGATTTGAAAGCAGATCCTTATCACTTATTAAGCAGGAGTTCTACTAATTAAGCAATACTTCTAGCCTGTATTGGAGGGGTTATTTATTTATTTATTTATTTATTTTTATTTTTAATTTTTGTTGGTCATGGGTCTTGAACTCTGGGCCTGGGCACTGTCCCTCAGATCTTCAGCTCAAGGCTAGCATTCTACCACTTGAGCCACAGCACCACTTCCAGTTTTCTGTGTTTATTGGAGATAAAGAGTCTCATGGCCTTTCCTGCCCAGGCTGGCTTTGAACCACTATCCTCAGATCTCAGCCTCCTGAGTAGCTAGGATTACGTGGGTGAGCCACTGGCACCTGGCAGTTTATTTATTTATTTATTTGTCAATTGTGGGGCTTGAACTCAGGGCCTGGGCAATGTCTTTGAGCTCTTTTGCTCAAGGGTAATGCCCTAACACTTTGAGCCACAGCTCCACTTCTGGTCTTCTAGTGGTTCATTGGGGATAATAGTCTTGTGGACTTTCTTGCTTGAGCTAGTTTGTAACGTCAATTCTCCTATCTCAGTCTTCTGAGTTGCTAGTTAGCATGAGTCACTGGTGTCTGGCTCTCTCTTTCTTTCTTTTGATACCAGTTATGCGGATGAGGAATTTAATAAAGGGTTAAAAGCTATTGTCTTTGTGACTACATTGTGTACTATATTACCACTACAGTGGGTATGTTCTAGAAGCTGCACAGAGTAATATTAATAATTTCCTGTTCATGTGTGTGTGAGCACATGTGTGTGTATGTGTGCTCGTGTGTGCGTGCGTGCGTGTGTGTGTGTGTGTGTGTGCGTGTGTGTGTGTGTTATTAGGACTTAAACTCAGGACCTCATACTCATTCTTCACTTTTTTCACTCAAGGCTGGTGTTCAATCACCTGACCTACACCTCCACTTCTGGCTCTTTGTTGGTTAATGGGAAACAAGAATACCTCAACTTCCTTTTCCTAGGCTGCTTTTGATCCTCAGATCTTAGATGTGAGCCCCCAGCATCCAGTCAGCAGGAGAAGAAGTATTAATCTCTCCTCTATAAAGTATTTTGTTGTGATAACACATTAGCCATGGGGCTGGGAAGGTGGCTCAGTGGTAGAGTGCTTGCCTTGCATGCTTGACGCCCTGGGTTCCAGCTTGCCTTGCGTGCTTGAGGCCCTGGGTTCAATTCCTCAGCACCACATAAGCAGAAAAAGCTGGAAGTGGCACTGTGGCTCAAACAGTAGAGTGCTAGCCTTGAGCTGAATTGCTGAGGAACAGTACCCAGACCCAGAGTTCAAGCCTCCTGAATGCCAAAAACAAAACAAAACAAAACCTTAGCCACTAGTAGTGAACAGGGCTCAGTTTTTACTCTTGGTAACAGGGAGGCAGTAGCTCACAATCCTGCTTGGCAGTGCCCAGTCAGACCAAGGAATGGTGGCAGGAATAGCATCAAAATTCCCTAAACTTTCATCTTTTTTTTTTAAGGGATTGATCCTCCAGCTTCCAGGGTCTATCTTTTGTTGATATTCAAGCTTGATGTGATTTCCTCCTGTCCCTTGAAGAGTATGATGGTGTAGAAAATGAGCTGTGTGGCTTCCACTATACTCTGGGCATCATATCTAAACATGACATATATACACTTGTCACTGAATCGAGAATGAAAAATGTGTGTGTGTGTGTGTGTGTGTGTGTGTGTGTGTGTGTGTGTGTGTGT
>NW_012267284.1:6801393-6814934 GCF_000151885.1 Dipodomys ordii
CCAGCTAATGTATTTATAAAGTTACATTTCTTCACTTTCAGGTGTTGTCCAAAGGGGTTACAATTTTGTTTATGAAAACCATGCTTCTTGATAAACAACACCCTTTCCATCATTCTCTCCCATCTCTCTCATCCTCACCCTTTCCCTCACTTTTCCTAGTTTCATAGGATATGACGACATTCTCCTCCTTCAGTTTTCCTAGGTTTATAGGATATGACTGCATTCTCCTCCCCTTCCTCTCTTTATTCATTGATCTCCCCCTACAACTCAAGTACCACCTTCCTGGTATTCATCCAAAGCAATCTTTTAAGATTTATGAAGACATTTTGGCCTCATATATGGTATCTTCTAGATAATATTTCATGGATACTTGAGGTCTGTTTGTTGTGGATTAAGGCCTCTGTTTCCTATTTGCCTTCTGTCTTGTTTTTCTGTTGAAATCTTCTACCATGATTGTGTAACTAACTAGCGATTTTTCTATTCCATCCTCTTAATTTCCTTTTTAATTTTTCCAGTGCTGGGGTTAAATTCAGAGTGTTGCATGTGGGAGACCATCTATTTAAAATGAGAGATTACTAATAGATGCAAAGTTATTGGTTACTATTGTAATTTTGTTCTTTGTTCTCTGTGTGTCTAATAACTTTTTATCCTTCAATCCTTACCCCCTAACCTGCTGTGTATTTTGTTGATATTTTCTAGGACATTTTTTATTTCCTTCTCATTGCCTATTGTGTATATTTGGTAGATATTTTCATTTTGGTCATTATGGCCAACTACAGGAAACATTCTATACTACAGTATTTTAAATGGATTATTATTATTTATTTATTTTTTGGAGGGTCTGGTCATGGGGCCTGAACTATGGGCCTGGGTGCTGTCCTTCAGCTCTTCAGCTCAAGGCTAGTGCTCTACCACTTGAGCCACAGTGCCACTTCAGGCTTTTTTCTTTTAGCTTAAGTGGTGCTGAGGAATCGAACCCAGGGCCTCATGCATGCAAGGCAAGTGCTCTACCCCTGAGCCACCTTCCCAGCCCTGTTATTATTATTATTATTATTATTGGTCAGTCTTAGGGCTTGAGCTCTGGGCCTGCGTGCTTTCCCTATGCTCTTCAGCTGAAGTTGAGTGCTCTACCACTTGAGCCACAGTGCTACTTCCAGTTTTCTGGTGGTCATTTGGAGATAAGAATCTCATGGACTTTCCTGTCTGAGCTGGCTTTGAACCATGATCCTCAGTTCTCAGCCTCTGGAGTAGCTGGGATTATAGGCTTGAGCCACTGGTGCCAGCTTTTAAATGGATTATTTCTTAACTTCAGTTGTTTCACCTTTCTTCTTTATGCCTATGATGTCCAAACTAGCATCTTTATTGTGTACTCATTAAAGAAACATATTTATTGCTTCTATTTTTTCACATTAAAAAAAGTTAGCTATTGCCACGCACTGGTGGCTAACACCTGTAATCCTATCTACTTAGGAGGCTGATGTTTGAGGATGGTGGTTCTAAGACAGCCTAGGCAGGGAAGTCTGTGAGACTAATTAACCACCAAAAATGCAGAAGTGGAGTTGTGGCTCAGTGGTAGAGCAACAGCCTTAAGTGAAAAAGCTCAGCGACAGCACCTCAGGTCCTGAGTTCAAGCCCCAGGACTGGCACAAAAATGGAAAAAAGTGGAAAGCACATGAAAATTACATTATATTTAGTATTATTCATGTATTTGGTATCATTAATGAGCTGTATGCTTTATATGGTTTGAAAGAATCTGGCTTTTGTTATTACTAAAGTAACTTTACTAGCATTGAGTTTTTATCAATTAAAGTTTCCCAGATAATGCAGTGAGTGAAGATCTACTACTTTTCAGGAAGATTTTATGTTTACTGGGCATGTAGGTGTCAGCCTTTACAAAAATTAGAACTAATAGAGTCCCCCAATTTCTTCTTCTCAACCTGCCTGAACATAGTCTGATTGTAACTTGAACTTCCTAAAGTTTGTGAGGTCAGTTAAGGTCTTTGATTTATAGTTAACAAGGATTATGTCAGCCAGACAGTGTTAGGAAATGATCAGATAAATGTTATTAATCTGTGTGTGTATGTGTGTGTGTTTGTGGGCGTGCGCGTGCATAACAGCCAGTCCTAGGGCACAAACTCAGTGCCCAATACTTTTTTTTTTCCCTCAAGAGTAGTACTTGTGCCAGGAATGTGGCCTAATGGTAGAGTGCCTGCCTAGCACACATGAAGCCCTGGGTTGATTCTTCAGTACCACAGACACAGAAAATGTGGGAAGTGGTGCTGAGGCTCAAGTAGTAGACCACTAGTCTTGAACTGAAGAACTGAGGGACAGCGCCCAGGCCCAGAGTTCAAGCCCTATGACCAACAAAAAGAAAAGAAAATAGTACCACTTAAGCTAAAGCTCCATTTCTGTTTGTGTGTGTGTGTGTGTGTGTGTGTGTGTGTGTGTGTGTTTGTGTGCGTGTGCTCCGCGCGACTAATTGGAGATAAAGATTTCAGGACTTTCCTGCCTAGTCTGGCTTTGAACCATGATCCTCAGATCGCAGCCTTTTGAGTAGCTAGGATTATAGGCATGAGGTACTTCTGTCCAGAAAATGTTATATTTTTGACATGCAAGTAATTATCTTTTTAGGTTGTCTTTTGCCTGATTATGGTTATTTTTTCTTTTGCTAGATTACTGTCAGAGGATTGAAAATGTCCTAGAAATGTTGGCGTCTCTACCAAATACCAGCATAGTCCCTTCTTGGAGTGTGCCAGCTCATATTTGTAATCTTACCAAAGGTAGCTTGATTACAACATGAAGTTCTTGAACTTGATGTGGTCATTGGAGTTCTTTGTTTAATATTCAGTGAAGAATAAGCAAGAGAGACAGGGCCATAGAGGACAGAAGATTCCTGTTCTTATTGATGGCTTCTTGTAAATGGCAAAGGATTCTAGCTGGCTGATTCCATCATCTGCCTTTTATCTCTCTTTTCTTTATCTGCAGTGTGGAGGTTTTCCCACTCCATGCAAACAATGTGAGTACCTGAAGCTAAGGACATGAAGTTCTAAAAAGCAGACAGGGAAGCCACACATCAAAGCAGCATTCCATTGTCAAGTGTATTGGTGATGGCTCTGGAGTCGGATGCCAGGGTCTGAACCTCCATGATGACTGACTGATTCTCCATCATACTGTCTCATTTATTGCCTCCAGATTCACAGGTGTTCTGATTTCTCCATTCCCACCCTCCATTCTCTGCCTTCTCCCATGCCCCCTTCTGGTTGTCAAAAGAGTAGTGGCTCAAGTTGGGCACTGGTGGCTCATACCTGTAATCCTCTGCTACTCAGGAGGTTCAAAGTCAGCCCAAGCAGGAAAGTCC
This sequence comes from Dipodomys ordii, assembly GCF_000151885.1. NCBI lineage: Eukaryota > Metazoa > Chordata > Mammalia > Rodentia > Heteromyidae > Dipodomys > Dipodomys ordii. The sequence goes on from NW_012267284.1 coordinate 6,804,752, forward strand.
ATGAGACTCTTATTTCCACTTATCCACCAATAATAAAGAAGTAGAGCTGTGGCTCAAGAGATAGAGCACTACCCTTGAATAAAAAGCTCAGGGTTCACCAAAGCCCTGAGTCCAAGATTCAGGAATAGTACAACACACACAAAAAGTGGCCACCACATGTGGCTGGGAAGGAGGCTTAGTGGTAGAGCATTTGCCTTGCATGCATGAGGCCCTGGGTTCAATTCCTTAGCACCACATAAGCAAAATGAAATAAAGCTGGAAGTGGCGCTGTGGCTCAAGTGGTAGAGCGCTAGCCTTGAGCCAAAGAGCTGAGGGACAACGCCCAGGCCCAGAGTTCAGGCCCCACGACCAGACTCCCCCCTGAAAAAAAGTGGCCACCACAGCTGAGATACAGACTCATCTAGATTCCAGTCAGTGTATGAATAGATAGACACCTTGTGCTATAAGTATACAATAGAGTATTATTTATGTGCAAAGTGCTATTTGGTTGATAACCATAAAATTGATGGAACTGGAGGACACTGTTAAATGAAATATACAGAAAGATAAATTCTTCATGTTCTCTTTCACATGTGGATGCTAAAAAATGTGTAGCCAAGTGCTGGTGGCTCAAAGTCCTGGTGGCTCATGCTTATAATCCTAGCTACTCAGAGTTTGAGATCTGAGGATCATGGTTCAAAGCCAATGTGGGCAGGAAACTCCATGAGACTCTTATCTTCAATAAACTACCAGAAAAAAGCCAGAATGGAACTGTGGCCCAAGTGGTAGAGCACTAGCTTGGGTAGCTGAGGATTACAGGTATGAGCCACCAGTGCCTAACTGGAGCCACTCTATTGACACCCAGAACGATGCCAAGCAGTATTTGCTGGAAGATGGAAAGACGGGTAGGAGGCTGGAAACAATACCAAACACCCACAATATACAAAACACCCTTAGCATAAGCTCTGGAGTCCTATAACATAGTGGGCAGTCAGAGGCCACAGTATATGTCATAAATAATGGACATTTTGATGGGTCAAAACTCTGGATAATCAAGAATTGATTTCTAATATCTCTTCTGCCTGTGCAATGCTATGTATCAACTTACAGCTGCTTATGGAAGACTGATTTTGCAATGACTGACACGCGCATCCTTGGAGCCCCGTCTACTCAGCACTTAATGAAGCAGCATTACACAGCAACAGGTATGGGAGAAAAATTACTGAAAGCATGATTTCTTCCTGTGCCAATTGTCTCGCACACATGATGGTGTCCTGGGCTGTCTTTTTTCCTCTCCTTTCTTACTTTTCTGGTTGTTAACTAGAGCTAAGAGTCTCACCAACTTTCCTTCCTAGGCTGGCTTTGAAGTGCCATCCTCAGGTCTCAGCCTCTCCTTAGTAGCTGGGATTCCAGGCATGTGCCACTGGTGCCTGGCTCACCTCAGTTGTTTTGAGCTGGTTCTCAACATTCTGGTTCCCCCTGAAGTGACAATCTAGGCCCTTCCCTAATTGCTGTGGCTCTCTGATAACAAGGTCAATGGAAAATTTCAGCATTTGCCTAATGGAAATGAACCTTATTTGCCTCCACTTCCATTTCCCCCATACCTAGTATGACAGCATTCATTGCTGGGTCCTTTGGCTCCTGTAATGAGTTATATTAAATGACAGGAATTTATTTTGAGCATCAATGGGTCAAGACACAGATGATGAATCATTATGGATCAAAGTAAAATATTAGCATCTTTAATTCCCTCTGCCAGTCACAGGGCTAGGATGGGCCACTTGAGCATCTTCTAGCCAATGAGGCTAAAGGAAAGTCAGCCAGGGATACTGAGTAATGTTTCCTTCCACCATAAGAAATAACACTGGGAAAATTCCTTGTCTTCTCACCTTCCCTTTCTATGTCTTCACATTTTTGTGTGAAGATGTAATGCTCAGAGCTACAGCAGCCATATTGCAAGTATGAGGAAAGATGTATAATTTATAAAACACAGTCTGAATGATTCTGTCTTTCTCCAAAAGCCAAGATAGACCCAAAGTGACCTGTAGTGGGCTTGAGACCTACATGTTTAAAAAAAAATCTTTGTAGAGATGAAAGTAGCCAGCTAAGTGTCTGACTCTTGGCAGTCATTCTATAAATAGTCATTTTATGTCAGAGTTCAATCAGCATCTCAGAGAGGACAAAGTTACAGAGTAATATCAAATTGCACAATGTAGTTTGTAGTTTCTTTTTATCAGCAAGAGACATGAGTTCAAGTTATTTTGCTGAAAATGTGGTCAAGTTTGGGAGCTGGTTCAGTGTGGACTGCTGGCCTTTTATGGTCTATTGAACCAACTATGTCACCACATGTGGTCAGGGTGGCAGACTTCATAAATGTGTCAGAACTTAATTTCCTGGACTCAAGTTCGGGTTCAGCTTGTAGGAACACCCACACATTTGGGAATACCAAACCCTACATTCTCTGATGCCCTTAGGATCTTGAAGTTCTCCCCCTCTCCCCCCGCATCCAGCCCAAGCCCAAAAGTTCTTCCCTCTTTCTTTTCATCTAGGGTAAGATTCATTTTAAAATATATGATGAAAGAAAGAAGGAGCCAGGCGCCAGTGGCTCATGCCTGTAATCCTAGCTACTCTGGAGGCTGAGATCTGAGAATCACAGTTCAAAACCAGCCCAGGCAGGAAAGTCAGTGAGACTCTTATCTCCAATAAACTAATGAAAAAAACTGAAGTGCTGCTATGGCATTAGTGGTAGGGTGCTGGCCTTGAGATGAGCTCAGGGACAACTCCCAAGCCCAGAGTTCAAGCCCCACAAAAACAAAAACAAAAAAAAAGAAAGAAGGATCTCAATGCATTTAGTGAACTATTTCATGCACATAATAAAAGTCTCAGACTTGTCAGAGAGCCACCAGTGTCCTAATTTACCCCAGGCCAACCATGCTGTCCATCCTCTAGGCACTGGGGATTCTTTCTCTTATCAAGAACAAGTTGTATTCTGTTTCAGGGCCTTTGCCTAGCAAATTCTGCCATGGGTAAATCTCTTCCCCTGGCTGTTTATAGAATAGATGCCTTTGTTTTTTGTGAAACTGGGGATTTGAAAGCAGATCCTTATCACTTATTAAGCAGGAGTTCTACTAATTAAGCAATACTTCTAGCCTGTATTGGAGGGGTTATTTATTTATTTATTTATTTATTTTTATTTTTAATTTTTGTTGGTCATGGGTCTTGAACTCTGGGCCTGGGCACTGTCCCTCAGATCTTCAGCTCAAGGCTAGCATTCTACCACTTGAGCCACAGCACCACTTCCAGTTTTCTGTGTTTATTGGAGATAAAGAGTCTCATGGCCTTTCCTGCCCAGGCTGGCTTTGAACCACTATCCTCAGATCTCAGCCTCCTGAGTAGCTAGGATTACGTGGGTGAGCCACTGGCACCTGGCAGTTTATTTATTTATTTATTTGTCAATTGTGGGGCTTGAACTCAGGGCCTGGGCAATGTCTTTGAGCTCTTTTGCTCAAGGGTAATGCCCTAACACTTTGAGCCACAGCTCCACTTCTGGTCTTCTAGTGGTTCATTGGAGATAAAAGTCTTGTGGACTTTCTTGCTTGAGCTAGTTTGTAACGTCAATTCTCCTATCTCAGTCTTCTGAGTTGCTAGTTAGCATGAGTCACTGGTGTCTGGCTCTCTCTTTCTTTCTTTTGATACCAGTTATGCGGATGAGGAATTTAATAAAAGGTTAAAAGCTATTGTCTTTGTGACTACATTGTGTACTATATTACCACTACAGTGGGTATGTTCTAGAAGCTGCACAGAGTAATATTAATAATTTCCTGTTCGTGTGTGTGTGAGCACATGTGTGTGTATGTGTGCTCGTGTGTGCCTGTGTGCGTGCGTGAGTGCGTGTGTGTGTGTGTGTGTGTGTGTGTGTGTGTATGTGTGTGTGCTGCTATTAGGTCTTAAACTCAGGACCTCATACTCATTCTTCACTTTTTTCACTCAAGGCTGGTGTTCTATCACCTGACCTACACCTCCACTTCTGGCTCTTTGCTGGTTAATGGGAAACAAGAATCCCTCAACTTCATTTTCCTAGGCTGCTTTTGATCCTCAGATCTTAGATGTGAGCCCCCAGCATCCAGTCAACAAGAGAAGAAGTATTAATCAATCCTCTATAAAGTATTTAGTTGTGATAATACATTAGCCATGGGGCTGGGAAGGTGGCTCAGTGGTAGAGTGCTTGCCTTGCATGCTTGACGCCCTGGGTTCCAGCTTGCCTTGCATTCTTGAGGCCCTGGGTTTGATTCCTCAGCACCACATAAGCAGAAAAAGCTGGAAGTGGCACTGTGGCTCAAACAGTAGAGTGCTAGCCTTGAGCTGAATTGCTGAGGAGCAGTACCCAGACCCAGAGTTCAAGCCTCCTGAATGCCAAAAACAAAACAAAACAAAACAAAACATTAGCCACTAGAAGTGAACAGGGCTCAGTTTTTACTCTTGGTAACAGGAAGGCAGTAGCTCACAATCCTGCTTGGCAGTGCCCAGTCAGACCAATGAATGGTGGCAGGAATAGCATCAGAATTCCCTAAACTTTCATCTTTTTTTTTAAAGGGATTGATCCTCCAGCTTCCAGGGTCTATCTTTTGTTGATATTCAAGCTTGATGCGATTTCCTCCTGTCCCTGAAGAGGATGATGGTGTAGAAAAGGAACTGTGTGGCTTCCACTATACTCTGGGCATCATATCTAAACATGACATATGTACACTTGTCACTGAATCGAGAATGAAAAATGTGTGTGTGTGTGTGTGTGTGTGTGTGTGTGTGTGTGTGTGTGTATGCCTTTTAAATTTCTTAAGCACAGCTGTGGGTTTTATCTGGTGATTTCTGGAGAAGGCTGTCACCAGAGAGTGACAGCTATCATGGTAGAGATGTCAGGCTGCTCAATGGGTCCCCAAAGGAAGAAACTCAAGCAGGAGGGACAGTTAGGAAGGAATTCATATAATTCTGAGGGGTGGCATGGAACGCCCAAAGGGGATTTACAGGCCAGCACTATTGGAAGAATTGGCAAAGATAAGATGAGACCAAGCTTTTGGGGAGTGCCAATGTTCTATGGTGAAGTTTTTGGGTCTTTTTCCTGCCAAATAGCCCCATGTAACTAGGTATGGAGGTTCATGGTGTGAATTAGGTGGATAACGTGGCCAGGAAAGAATTTTCCTGTGGGCTTTGACGGCTCCCAAATTCCCAATCTCACCCCTGTCCCTTGAACTCCTCTGTGTGGCTCTTTCTCTCTTCTCATTTTCTTCACTCTTAGATCTCTACTCCCTATGTTGAATCAATGATTTCAGCTCCTTCTAATATGTCCTCATAAATGTATGATGTCACTGTTAATTAAAAGCCAACACTTCTGTATATAAAATATGTATTTAACATATACTTCTGGGGGAAAAGACTGAGAGATATAGAATGCAGAATTGAAAAACCCTTAAACTCACATGTTTTCTTTTTTTTCTCTGAAAGTATAAATGTTTATTTTACCTTCATTTGGTTTAAAAAAATTATTGTTATTATAAAGGTGATATACAGAGGGGTTATAGTTATATAGGTCAGGTAACAAGTATATTTCTTTTTGGACAGTGTCACCCCTTTCCTCACACTCTCCCCATTTAGTTTTAAGGTAAGACTCTTCCATAGAATTATGCACAATATCTTTTTCTCTACTTTGTTCTACTCACTTTCAAGAACTTGTGTAGGGGGCTGGGAAGGTGGCTGAATGGTAGAGCACTTGCCTTGTATGCATGAGGCCCTGGGTTTGATTCCTCAGCACCACATAAGCAGAAAAAGCCAGAAGTGGCGCTGTGGTTCAAGTAGTAGAGTGCTAGCCTTGAGCTGAAGAGCTGAGGGACAGCGCCCAGGCCCAGAGTTCAGGCCCACAACTGGCAAAAAAACCAAACCAAACAAAACAAAAAGAACTTGTGTAGGGCTGGGTGCTGGTGGCTCATGCCTATAATCTTAGCTGCTCAGGAAGCTGAGATATGAGGATTGTGTTTCAAAGCCAACTCAGGCAGGAAAGTGAGTGAGACTCTTATCTCCAATTAACCACCAAAAAGCCAAAAGTAGAGCTGTTGTTCAAGTGGTAGAGTGCTACCTCTGAGCAAAAGATGCTTAGAGACAGTACCCAGACCCTAAGTTCACGCCCCAGGACCAACACACAGAACTTGAGTAAGAATCAGGCACCCATGGCTCATATATAATTCTAGCTGCTCAGAAAGTTGAGATCCAGTAGTTTGAGGCTAGCCCAGGCAGAAAAGTGCATAAGACTTCATCTCCACAAAGTCAGACTGGAGGACTGGCTCAAGTAATAGAATACCAACCAAGTGAGCACATGTAATGCCTTGTGTTCAAACTCTAGTGTCAATAAAGAAAAAAGAATTTGTGTAGAATATAGTTCACTACTAAGTTCTCTGGGGACCTTCAGGTGGGGTAGCCTTAATTATAGTATCTGTTCTCTTTCAGAGCTGCTGGCAAGAGCATTGGAAAAGATCATCTTTTTTGCTTCTGTGTTCCAGGAAAAGACTGCCCTTTTTTTACCTCTTTATTTTTCATCCATCATCACAAAGACTGGGTCTGGCCCCAGATCTGCAATGTCCCCATAAAGACCATGTGCTCCCTAGCAGGAACACACAACCGGAGACCAGGGCTGTCCCAGACCTGACTGCCCCCTTGCAATACTTAGGACTTTTGAGTGTTAATCAAGTAATTGCCTTCCATTTGTTATTGGACCTAGTAATCCCTTTTATAATCCAGTATTTTGAACATGTGAAAAGTCTATGGGAAGCCAGGTGCTGGTGGTTCCTGTCTGCAATCCTCTTTACTCAGGAGGCTGAGATCTTAGGATCACAGTTCAAAGCCAGCCTGGACAGGAAAATCCATGAGCTTGTTATCTCCAATTAACCACCAGAAAACTGGAAGTGGTAGAGCACTAGCCTTGAGCAAAAGAGCTCAGGGACATTACCCATGCCTTGAGTCCAAGCAAAACAATTGACAAAAAAAGTTCATGGCAAATAACAGACCATTGTCATGGATGCACCACTGAGGTGTAAGAAAAATTCCAATATAATTTATGGACAGTGTCTTTGATGAACTGTTTTGCATTTAGATACGCCTCTGATTGAGCCATAGTACCTGTCATTTTTTGCACTCTAGTGGCTCCTGTGTTTGAGTCCCTCACTTAAACTACGAGCTAATGTTGGGTCTTACAGTATGGGGCCTGTGGAGGTTGTAACATCAGGACCAACGGCTATCATTCTCAGGCACAACCCCAGCTGCTGAATCTGCTGAGGTTTATCAGTTGTTCCCTCAACCCATGTTTTATGACTGTTTTTTTTATCATAGCATGGAGATATCTATTTTTAATAACATTTTAAGGTGTATTTATTAATGCTGTTTGTATCATGAGAGAGAGAATCACAGGACATCACCAACACCACTGCAGTCCCATTTCCCCTTGTACTTGTGTGTTCCTGTTGCTCTAATAAATTCTTGAATTTTCTTTTGAGGTACTGGGGTTTTGAACTCAGGAGCTGGCATGATACGACCAAGCTACATCTCCAGCAATTCTCATATCTTAGTCAGTATGCATCAGTTATTTGTTCTGTTTTGTTTTGTTTGTGTGTGCCTGTCTTGGAGCTTGAACTTGGGGCCTGAGCACTGTCCCTGGGCTTTTTTGCTCAAGGCTAGTGCTCTTAACACTTGAGCCACAGCTCCACGCCTGGCTTTTTGGTGGTTCTTTGGAGATAAGACTCTCACAGACTTATCTGTCTGGGCTGGTTTTGAATCCAGATCCACAGATTTCAGCCTCCTGAATAGCTAGGATTTCAGGTGTGAGCCACCAGCGTGTGGCTAGTGTTAATCAGTTTTATTATCTCTCATTTGTGTGTATCTCTACATAAATTCATCACATGCACACACTGATGCTATGATATACACTAGCTAAGATATGAAGCTGTTCCTTCATTATAGGTTCTTGTTTTCTCTGCCCTCATTTGTTTGTTTATTTGTTCACATATACATTATATATTATGTCTTAACATTATGCAGAGCAACTCCTCTCACTTTACTTACTTTTTTCTGAAGAATTTCTTCTATTCTTGTTCCTTTGCTTTCTCCTTCAGATGAGATATAACCTTGTTTGCGTCTATAAAAATGTTCCTGCATATTGGTGAGAATTGCATGGAAACCACAGGTCAATTTGCAGAAAAATCAGCACTCACTCTGCTGTGCATCAAGAGATCAAAAACTGTGAAAGCCCTGGGAATTTACAATGAATCAGTTAAAAAGAAGGATAGCTGAAGAAATGATAAAAGAAGGAAGAGGGGCAGCAGGTAGCTGGTGGAATGAGAAAGCGTAAGAAAAAATAGTGTGCAAAGAACACAGTAGAATTGTGAAGAATGGCAATATAATCAGAGAAAATTTTTAAAAAGATAAAAATAATAGTAAATGTACATCAAATAAATATCAAAATATTCCAAACAGAAGAAACATCAGTGTGTGTTCCTTGGCGAGCAGCAGAGCATCTTCCAGCTGTGCTGAGTCCCTGCAGAAGGCGTGTGCTAGCTGTGCAATGTCTCTGCAGCAGGTGTGCTTCAGCTGTGCTATGTTCATATACCAGCAGTGTTCCAGATGTGCCAGTCACTGCAGCAGGTGTGCTCCAGATGGGCCGTGTCCATACAGAAGGCATGTCCCAGCTTTACCATGACCCTGCGGCACGTGTGTTCCAGAGGTGCTGTATCCATGAAGTAGGTGTGTTCCCTCTGTGGTGTGTCCGTACGGCATGTATGTCCCAGATGTACTGTGCCCATGCAGCAGGTGTGCTCCTTCAACTTCTGGCCCTCATTGTGCCCTGTTGTGGCTCTCTGGGCAATCACTCTGGGTACTTCTGGCCCTGGGATTGCATGTGATTCCTCTGGGTTCAATCTGGGTAAACTGGCTGATGGTTGGCTGAGACTCTAAGGCAGGGATAGTGGTTGGAGGGCCTGTGAGGGGCAGCAGCTCTCCAGATAATGGCTTAGGGACCCATGGCAGTGATTCCGGTGGGTGTGAGGCCACCCCAGGGATGCGCTACAGTGGGTGGAGGCTAGGTAGAGTAATCTCTCATGCACAGCTAGTGCTGAGTCCTGCTCCATGGCTTGCCATGCTGAGGATCTCTGGATCATCACAGTGGAGCTGGCCATTCTCCCCTACAGGACCATCAGTCCCTGGTGTTTTGTTTGTGCTGCTCTCTTGGAGCCCGTGGCCCACCCCACACCATCACTATGCCAAGGCTGGGGGTGTGTAGGGACAATACCCTCCCAACACCGCTCAGCAGTGACGGCCCCTCCCGCATCTCACTGAGGGGGCTCAAAGCTTGGGACTCTACCCCAGGGAAATGTGTTCTTCGTTCCTTTTATAGCTCTAAAGTTTAAAGCTTCTGATTTTTTCCAATCTATATTCTTTTTCTTAAATATTGTTAATGTTATCGTTATTAAGAGGCTGTCCAGTAGGGTTACTGTTTCGCAAGTCAGGTGATGAGATCATTTTTTTTATTGCTATTATAAAGGTGGTGTACAGAAAGAGTACAGTTACCTAAGTCAGATAACAAATACATTCCTTTTTTGGACAATATCACCCCTATCCTTGCTCTCTCCCAGTTTTTCCTCCCGTCCTCACCCACAAGTGGTATAGTTCATTTTTTAACATAGTGTCTAATGAGTACCACTGCTCTATTTGTTCACCTTTTGTCTCTCCATTTCTGTGCTTCCCTTATACTGCCAAAGGTAAATGGACAAATAAGACAGAAAAGAAAAATAGTAGCAAAGAAAAAAAACTCTTTTTTCCATTTCCTGGAGTTCATTTGATAAATATTATTTTATATGATCAGAGACATATAGACATTACACCTTTGTGTTCCTCTCCTAAGAGTATCCTCTTTTGATCTTGGTGTGAATGCCTAGAGTCCTGTACACTTTATCCTGTTCCTGTGTATTTTAGGTCTAGCTTCCACATATGAGAGAAAACATTTGTCTATGTTTGGCTTACTTCACTTGACATGATCAGCCTGGATTTTTTTTTATTGTAAAGATACTATACAGAGTGTTACAGTTACATGAGTGAGGTAATGAGTACACTTCCTCTTGAACATTGTTAGCCCCTCCATTGTTTTCCCCCTACCATCCCCTCCCTCCCT
>NW_012267284.1:6821359-6824024 GCF_000151885.1 Dipodomys ordii
TTTTCCTCTCTTTCTTTTTTTGTTATTTTCCACCTCTGGTTTTTCTCTGAGTGTTCGTCTTTTTGTTGTTGTCGGTCTCTTGGGGAGATTAAGCGTTGGAACTCAACTCTCTTTTTGGTTGGAGAGAGCTGTGGCGTTTCCCTACTGCCCCGTCGCCATCTTGGTCCCCCCTTCAGCCTGGATTTTGCTAGATGGTGTCTCATAATTTTTTTTTTCTGCCCAGGCTAGCTTGAAACCATGATCCTGTGGATCTCAGCTTTCTTGGTAGACATGGTTATCTGCTGGCACCCAAATATGTAACTGAGGTTTCATTTCAGATTTGGAGGTTCAGGAATATATTGGCATCTTCAGACTTAAACTGTTCTTTTAGTTCCTCATGTGTTTTCCCCCAATTTACAATTCAATATTTATTTTTGATGTTTATTTGGTTAATATTTTTACCATGTGAAAGGTTGTAGTTCATGAGGTCAAGGATTCAGACTCTCCCATGTTTAGTGCTAAATACGTATTGTGAACATGGCAGGCATGCAGCCAAATCTCATCCAATACTAAGAGAGGTTGTATGTGTACTTGACATTCTCCATGGCACCCCTAAATGTGAAACTCATAAGAACTGTGTCTTCCTGTCCTCCAGCAACCAAAATGGGAACCTAAAATTGGCCAGATCAGGTTTCACCCAACTGTGAAGAACGGGCACCTAGCTAAAGGAAAGAATCTTGTTTTCATTTTCCTGGAGCAATTAGAGTTGTGACTTGTGAAATTTGAATCTAGTATGTAGAATAGTGCTTTCTCTCTCTCTTATTCTCTCTTTCTCTCTCTCTCTCTCCCATGCGTACACACTCACACACACACTGTATACAATTTATTCATTTGGTGGAAATCAAGCAATTCATTCATTCAGTGGAAATCAAGACATGCTTCCTATGAGAAGGACTGTTTGAGTGACCAGCACAAATCCTTGACACTGTGAGAGCATGGATCAATAATCCAATTACCTGAAAAGCTGAGTCTAATGTTTTCTGTGTGTTATCTGAAACTGAACTTTCACCTTTTGTTAAAGAGACAGGAAAATAGTGTCCATGTGAGCTGTATGTTTCTAATACCTGCATGATTAGTACTTGAATATGCTTGAATGATCTCATCTGTGTGTATCTGAAACCCAGCATTTTATCTGATTGTTACTCATCTGTGTTCTTGATATAGAATGGATCTTTAAAAGTAGACCATGTCCAGATTGGAGAACATTGCTCAGTTGGTAGAGCAGTAACCAATGAGTGAACATGTCAGGTACTGAGTTTGAGTTCCAGTCTCATACCAAAATCAAAAGAATATGCAATGCATTCAATGAGTATATAGGCCAGTGAGAGAACAGATGCTATTAGAACATTCTTCTGGCAAACACTAAATTCCTGAACATGTGCAGTGCAGCTCTTCATATGCCAATTTTGGCATGTTCACAGTCCTTATCTTACATAGGATTAAAATTCACAAAGGATTTCTCTCCCTTTATCGTCCTTTCTAGAGCAAGACCTTTTGTGTTGGTTAAGGAATAGAGTAGGTTCTGTTTGTTTTGGTATAAAAATTTTATTCTTAAATATATATATATATATATATATATATATTATTTCTCGCCTTGTTTTGTCGTTCATGGGGCTTGATCTCAGGGCCTGGGTGTTGGTTTTGGGCTCTATTGCTCATGGCTAATGCTCTACCACTTTGAGTCACAGCTCCACTTATAGCTTTCTGCTGGTTAATTGGAGATAAGAGTCTCACAGTCTTTATTGTTCAGGCTGTCTTCAAACCAGGCTCCTCAAATCTCAGCCTCCTGAGCAACTAGGATTACAGGCATGAGCCACCAGTATGGGGCATAAAATTTACTCTTTTCCTAGGTATTTTTCAATTCAGTACATGAACAGTAGAGCAAAAATCTCAACCATAGCAAATTGTTTGTTAGTTTTAGCTTTTCTATTTTAGAATTTTTTAAAATAAGTTTTTTATTGTGAAAATACTGTACAGAAGGGTTACAGTTACATGAGCAAGGTAATGAGTACATTTCGTATCAACCATTGTTGCCTCCTCCTTTGTTTTTCCCCTACCATCCCTTCCCTCCTTGTAAAGATAGTTTTTCAACATAGTATCTTCTACATCTCATTGTTGCAATGGGTCAAACTATATCCCTATGTAAACATTTTGGTTTTTCCCTTCCTCTCCCCAAATTATTCCAACATCAAATACAGTGAAAACAGGGATTATACCATGGGGGAGGAACATAGAAAGCAACAAATAAATCACATGGTATCTTATAAATACATTAGAAACAATAGCAAGAAAGAAAAAACCACTTGTGTCCCTATCTTGAGGTTCATTTCACTTAACTCCATCTTATCTGGTCATATAATACACATATGTATATTGACCTTTTCTACTTGTCCCAGACATATACTAGTTATTGCAAATAAGGTAAACCATGGGCCCTATGTTTCTTTGGGCCTGGCTTACTTCACTTAATATAATTTTTTCGAAGACTTTACATATCCTAACAAATGGGGCGATGTCATTCTTTTTGATGGAGGTATAGAATTCATATATATTTATATATGTGTGTATATATATATATATATATATCACATTTTCTTGATCCATTCATCTACTGAGGGGCATCTGG
>NW_012267284.1:6824209-6832682 GCF_000151885.1 Dipodomys ordii
TCCAGCATCTGTTGTTATTAGAGTTCTTGATTATAGATATTCTAACTGGGGTGAGGTGGTATCTCAATGTTATTTTGATTTGCATTACTTTTATGGCTAGAGAGGTTGAACATTTCTTCATGTGTCTATTGGCCATTATTATTTCCTCTTCAGTTGGGGATTTATTGGGCAGTTGTTTCTTTGAGTATTTGTTGTTGGGGATTTAATTTTTTGAGTTCCAAGTATATTTTAGCTATGAGACCTTGTCTGTTGTACGGCTAGTGAAGATCTTCTCCCTATCTGTGGGCTTTCTATTATCTTGCTAGCTATGCCCTTTGCCATGCAGAAGCTCTGCAGTTTCATGCACTCCCATTTGTCCAACCTTTCTTTGATTTGTTGTGTTTCTGGGTCTCTATTAAGAAAATTTTGGCCTGTGCCAAGGAGACCTAGGGTTTCTCCTATTCCATCCTGCAATGTTTTCAGGATGTCTGCTTTGACTCAGAGGTCTTTGATTCATTTGGAGTTGATTCTGGTGCGGGTGATATATCAGAATCTAGCTTTAGTTTTCTATAGGTGATTAACCAATTTTGCCAGCACTATTTACTGAAGAGGCTGTCTTTCTTCCATTCTATTTTTTTTAGCTCCCTTAGTGAAGATTAGGTGGCTATAGGTCTGGGTTTTCAATTCTATTCCATTGGTCCTGAGGTCTCTTCTTGTGCGAGTACCAGGCTGTTTTGATTACTATGGCTTTGCAGTTGGGTTTGAAATTTGGTATTGATATTCCTCCAGCACTATTCTTTTTGTTATGGATCGGTTTTGCTATTCATGGTTTTTTATTGTTCCATATGAAATTTTGGATTGCCTCTTCTATTTCTTTGAAGAATGAGGTTGGAATATTGATAGGTATCACATTGAATTTATAGATAGCCTTGGGAAGTATTGCCATTTTCACTATGTTGATTCTTCCAATCTAGGAGCATGGGATGTTTTTCCACTTTCTAAGTTCTGCTTTGATTTCCCTTTTCAAGATTTTAAAGTTTTCATCATAGAGGTCCTTTACTTCTTTGGTTAATTCCTAGGTATTTAATTTTTTTGTGGGGCTATTACAAATGGAGTTGCTTTCCTGATTTCAGCTGCACTCTTCTCTTTGTTGGCATACAGAAAAGCCATTGAATTTTGAGGGTTAATGTTATACCCTGCTACTTTGCCAAAATTTCGAATTAGCTCGAGTAATTTGGGAGTGGAGTCTGTGGGATTCTTTAAATACAAGATCATGTCATCTGCAGAGAGGGAGAGTTTTACTTCATCTTTCCCTATTTGGATCCCCTTTATGTCTACATCTTGTCTTACTGCTGTAGCTAGGCATTCTGATACTAAATTGAAGATAAGTGGAGAGAGTGTACATCCTTGTCTTGTTCCTGAGTTTGGAGGAAAGGACTTTAGTTTTTCAGCATTAAGTATAATGCTGGCTGTAGATTTGTCATATACAGCCTTTATTGTATTGAGGAATATTTCATGGATTCCTAATTTTTCCAGAGCCTTCATCATAAAGGGGTGTTGGATCTTGTCAAATACTTTCCCACATCTATTGGGATAACCATGTGGTTCTTATCCTTGCTCTTGTTGATGTAATGAATTATGTTAATTGATTTGCGTAGATTGAACCAGCTTTGCATCCCTGAAATGAATCCTGTTTGATCGTGGTGTATAATTTTTTTGGATGAATTGTTGAAGTCGATTGGCCAAAATTTTGTTGAGAAGTTTTGCATCGATGTTCATTAGAGAAATGGGCCTATAGTTCTCTTTCTTTGATGAGTCCCTGCTTGGTTTTTGGATGAGAGTTATGATGGCTTCATAGAGAGTTTGGTAGTGAACTTTGTCTTTCAATTTTATGGAAGAGTTGGAGGAGTATTGGTGTGAGTTCTGCTTTGAAGGCATTGTAGAATTCCACTGTAAATCCATCTGGTCCTAGGCTTTTCTTAGATGGGAGGTCTCTTATTGCTGTTTCTATTTCAATGCTTGATATGAGCCTATTAAGTTAACTTCCTATTTTAGTCTTAAGGAATGCCAAGCCCATCTTTGTTGGTATAAAATCTCAACTAGTTTGACCATGGTGTGGAGATGAGTAGAATGGCAAAAATGTCATATTAGCTTTCATCAGCAGCCAAATATGTGTTTTGGCAGAAGATGATGTAATTTTAGGTCCTCAGAGATTCTGTAGCTTAAAAAAAGTTATACTGGAAACTGGTGGATCATACTTAGAGGGCTGAGACCTGAGGATCATGGTTCAAAGCCAGCCCAGGCAGGAAAGTCCAGGATACTCTTATTTCCATTTAACCACCAGAAAACCAGATGTGGTTCAAAGTGGTAGAGTGGTAGCTTTGAGCAAAAGAGCTTAGTATGTTACTTAGTATGTTAGTATGTGCTCAGGCCCTCAGTTTAAGCCCCACATCTGACAAAAAATAATGTTGTATATAGGAAAAGCATGGGTTTTGGGTGAGTTCATTAAGCCATCAATAGCAACCAATAATGTAGTATTCTACTGTTTGAAGTATGGTAGTATCCAGTATAATGTATTTCCTTGTCTACTGCTCTGATGGAGAAAGTGGAGGTGAAGGTCTTACATGCCAGTACCCTTTCTATTCGTATGATTTAGATTCTATTCTTCCTGCTGAGAGAAAATGTTGCCCTTCATTGTGGGAAACGTGTTGGAACTTCTGCAGGATCCTTTGATGGAGGAATCAGAATTTCAACTCAAGGTGCAGCCGCAGGCTAAATCCTACTATTCCTGCAAGTAGCATCTATCAAGGAAGTATCTAAGCCCAGATGAAAAGTTTTCTATTTCTTTTGTGTTTTAGGAACTTTGAGGCCTTATCTGTCACCTGATCCTTTATTGCTCAAGACATAGTATAGGTAATTAAGTAATGAGCCAGTATTATTCTTACACAACTAGTTGTGACATCTCTCCCATCAAGAACCTGGGGGGTGGCGAGGGGTGGGAGCTAGAATAATTGCTCTTTCTAGCCTATTCCATTTTGTTTTTTTTTTTGGGACCAGGACTTGAATTTAGTATCTGATGCTTTTGCTCATTGGCTGGCACTCTACCATATGAACCATGCCTCCAACCATAGCTCCTGGGGGCTTGCTTTCTACCTATGGAAAACTTACCCATTCTTCAAAGAACAAACTTTGTAAGCAGAACTGATTCTTAAACACCTGTGGATATCATTTATTTGGGTGCAGTTTTAAGTATGTTGGAATAAGAGCCACCTTGGATATAAGAGCTTAGAGGACCGAGTGCCTGCACTTGACTTTCTGCCAGGCAATTTGTAACTTTTGGCCCTAATGATAACAATGGTTGCATTTATTTACTGGTACATTTATAAAATGTGAATTCAAAGTTCAAAGTTTACACATCCATGATTCCTTGTCCACTGCCCAAACTGGGAGAAGACGATTATCTGACTCACATGCCAGTGGGGTGTGTGGGCACAGGTAATATTTCTATTGGCTCTGCCATCAGCCCCACCTTTTCTCCCAGCCATAAATGGCAGCAGCCTCAGCTCTGCAGCCAGCACAACCCAGGGCTGAAAGGAAAAGTCAGAGGAGAGAATTACTGGATGAGAGTGACCATGGACTTGATCCCAAACTTTTCCATAGAAACCTGGATCCTCCTGGCTACCAGCTTGGTGCTCCTTTATCTGTGAGTAATTAATTGTCTGAACTCTGCTTCTCCTACCACCCCATAACCTAGGATTCAGGGTGAGGATTATTATGGTCTGTTGATTGGGAATATCTAAAAGAAAAACAAATGGGACAATTGCTCAAGAGTCAGATTTAACACCTTACGGGATTATCCTGTAGAGATCCCAGGAGAGAGTTAAGAAATATTTCTCTTTCATGGAACTCTTCAATCTGTCTCTGTCTCTCTGTCTCTGTCTCTCTGTCTCTGTCTCTCTCTCTCTCTGTGTGCTAGTGCCATTGCTTGGAAATGATCTCTGAGTTGATTTTTGGGTCTGAATTAAAGACTCAAATTCAGCAGAAGCAGAATATGAACTGATCACCCTTGCAGCGACCTCAAGATACTTGGGGTGGAAGGTCTCTATTGTTTGTTTTGGTGCTGGACTTGGGCTTTACCACATGTCCTATGCATTGTCCCAGGACTTTTTTTTACTTAAGGTTCTCACTCTACCACTTGAGCCACAGGTCCACTTCTGGATATTTTTGGTGGCTAATTGGAGAGTAGAGTCTCACAGCCAGGTGCTGGTGGCTCACGCTTGAAATCCTAGCTACTCCAGAGGCTGAGATCCGAGGATCATGGTTCAAAGCCAGCCTGGACAGGAAGGGTTGTGAGCCTTACCTCCAATTAACGACTATAAAACTGGAAGAGGTACTGTGGCTCAAAGCATCAGCCTTGAGCAGAAAGAGCTCAGGGACAGTACCCAGTCTCTTAGTTCAAGACCTACCCCTGAGTTCAGGCCCCACAACCATACACTCACTCATACACACACACACACACACACACACACACACACACAGAGAAATGTGTGTTACAGACTTTCCTGCCCAGGTTACCTTCAAACCACAATCCTCAGATCTCAGCCTCCTTATAGCTAGGATTACAGACATGTACCATGAGGCTCCCGTTTCTCTCTCTCACTCTCTCTCTCTGTCTCTCTCTCTCTCTCTCTGTCTCACTCTCTCAACACACACACACACACATACAAAACTTACCTCATCAGCACATTGTTTTAATTCATCGATTGTTTAAATTTACTTTTATTTCTGAATGAACATACATTGGTAATACAGGCGTTTTTATTATGATAATTTCATACATGGGTGCAATAAACTTTGAACACATTCACTTCCTCTATTCTATCCTCCCTTCTCTCCTCCTTCCATCTTTTCAAACAGTGTTTACTGCACCCATTGTGTTATCTTTATACATACACATACACAAAATCTAGCATGTGTAACACATGTACCATCTTTTAATACTCATCAGTCTTTGGTATCCTTTCTTTCCCTCTCTCCCCATTCTACCCATCCCCCCAGACATTCCTCCTTTTAATTATATCCTTTTCTTATTGCTGTCATCTTCATTTTCCTCCTCCTCCTCCTCATCACTACCATCATCATCACCTTCATCATCATAATGATCATTTCAGAGATGAGCGATAGCATGTAATGTTTGGCTTTTGGAACATGACATATCTCACATCAATAAGATGTTTTCCAGTTCTATTTTCCTGCAAATGACATTATTTACACAGTAATATTCCAAAACTAGGTTATTGACTTCTATCAACTATCCACTGAAGGTTGAAGAGCCTAAAGACTCCAGCTACCTTTAGCTCATTTTTGTGACTTTTGGGGTTCTCTCAGAGGCCGTAAGAAAGGAACTGTAGAACATGGGTAATCATTGCTGTTTGAGTTTCTGGTTTTTATTATTTCCGACGTGTTACTATCCCAGTTTGACTGCCCTACTTCTTGAGTTAGTAACTGGCAACTTTCCATATGTGTACAGGGTGTGTGTGTGTGTGTGTGTGTGTGTGTGTGTGTGTTTGTGTGTTTGTGTGTGTGTGACCTGGATTTCTTCTAATATTTATAGATATGGGACCTATCCACATAGAGTTTTTAAAAAGTTGGGAATTCCTGGCCCGAAACCTCTGCCCTTTGTTGGAACTATTCTTGGTTATCGTAAGGTGAGTGTTGTTTGAGCTCTACATTTTGCTTTTCTGGTTGCAAAGACTGGCTTCCTTCCATCTATAGAAAGTGTTGGTGGAGAGGAAATGCTGACTTTCAGAAGCTGTGTGCGCGCTCCCCCTAAAGTATGGCCAGGTGTACTGCAGGGCTCTGTGTTGAGCTCTTCAGAGCATCCAAGGGGCATCAGTGGATCCATGCAGATTTTCAGCATCTTGGCACTCATGTTGAGAACTTGAAAGTTAGACTTGGTGAGCACCAAGGATTTTTCCCTACCAGAGCTAATTCCAGGAAGAGTCATTCTCAGCTCTAGGGACTTTTATTTGCACAGTTAAAATACCACAATTGAGTACCTCATCAGAAGTTTTCTTTTTCCTTTTCCTTTTTTTTTTGCTACCTTCAGAATCAAACCTCAGAGGAAGTGTTCTAATTATGGTGCCCTATGGGTAGAGATGGCATCACTCTTATGTTTTCATATTGAGCAAATTCACTTTGCCTTCACTTGCACTCTGACTTCTGCCAGAGTCTTACATTAATTTCCTATGCCAGAAGAGGTGACTTGAACATCCCACCTCCAGGAACTTCGTTTGGTAAACAAAAAACAAGTTGCATGAGGAGATAAAAGATAAAAGATTGGACATGTCTGCTGGGTACTGTGCTTAAATATATCATCTTAGTTCCTAGACAGCCAATGACCTGGGAATTGCAGTTTGAAGCCAGCCCAGGCTCTCCCTCCTCCCCGGGAATGCTTGGATGAAAGCCACTTCAAAGTGACATACTGCATATACAAACTTGTTCTAGAACGTGATCAAGGGGAATGTACTTGGACGAGGTCTTAAACATGTAACATTTACCTTTATTTCTCTTCCCAGGGCTTTGTAATTTATGATGTGGAATGTTATAAAAAATATGGAAAACTTTGGGGGTAAGTATTCTGGAAACTTCCATGGGGTAGATTGGTGAAGATGCGATAATCCATTCTGTTGGGACACTATCAGCCCAGAGTGTATTGAGCCACACTGATGAATTATGAATTCCGTGGAGGCTTTTCCTTATGAAGATCTCACCTGTCACTATTTGTGTATGTATATGTTGTGACAGTCCTGGAGCTTGAATTTAGGGCCTGGTCACTGTCCCTGAACTTTTTCCGCTCAAAGCTAGCACTTGTCCACTTGAGCCACAGTTGCACTTCTGGCTTTTTGGTAGTTATTTGGAGATAAGAGTCTCGTAGAGTTCTTCTCAGGTTGGCTTCAAAGCATGATCCTCAGATCTCAGCCTCCTGCCTAACCAGTATAGCAGAAGTAAGCCACCAGTGCCAGATATGTTTAATGTTTTTTTTTAACATATTAAAAGCCGTGGTGACTGGCATGGATAAAAGTCATGTATGCACTGGCTGAACTTATCCAAATGTCCCAATGATCATGAGCTCTTGGAAGATCTGTTTTGTCTTTAGGTGTCTCCTCTGTACCTCAGTACATTAGCCTTCATTCTGTGGACCCCTGTGCCATCTGTGTTCAAAATCCCTAGCTTGAACAAGGATCTATTATTGGCATATGTTGAGGAGCTTGGAGTATGATCACGGTCTGGATTTCTTTGTTCTGGCTCAAGGTGCAGAGCCTGGCAGGTTAGGTTTTTCACACAGCTGTGTTTGGTACACACACAGGTTGTACGATGGTCGGCAGCCCTTGCTGGCGATTACAGATCCAGATGTGATCAAAACAGTGCTGGTGAAAGAATGCTACTCTACCTTCACAAACCGCCGGGTAGGCATCCATTAAAAAACACGTTGTAATATTTATTTATCAACAAAATAGACATTTATCCCTTTTTATTATGAAAGAAGTATAAACTCTGGGGAAATGAGGGAGTGGGGAAGAACATTGAAATCAAAATGTTGGATTGAACCCTTTCTGTTTAGAAGATAAGTATAAGGAAGACAATAGATAAGTGTCAATAGAGAAGTGTCTAAAATATGAAATCCTGAAATCACATGAGGTAGCTGGGTGCCTCAAAAAAACTAAGCATTTGGGTTGAATTTCTTAGAGAGTTTCTTAGAGAGTTTCTTAGAGAGGGCTCACTTAGACAGCAAAACGTTCTTTATTTATTTTTTTTTTTGCTCTGATCGTGGGGCATGAACTCTGGGTCTGGGCGCTGTCTCTCAGCTCTTCAGCTCAAGGCTAGTGCTCTACCACTTGAGCCACAGTGCTGAGGAATCGAACCCAGGGCCTCCGGTATGCAAGGCAAGTGCTCTACCACTGAGCCACCTTCCCAGCCCGTAAAAAGTTCTTTAAATGCTGCCAATTCACCAATTTTATACAACTGTGCAAGATCTTCAATTGAAATATAACAAAAAACTGTTTTTTCTTGGAGTCTAGTCTTTTGGCCCAATGGGATTTATGAAAAATGCCATCTCCATCTCTGTGGACGAAGACTGGAAGAGAATAAGAACCTTGCTTTCCCCCACCTTCACCAGTGGGAAACTGAAGGAGGTAATCAAACCTGAGAACGTGGTGCTGGAACATTACAGAATGAGTCAGGGGACAGGCAGACAGCCAGACAGTCAGACCAAAAAATGGTGTGTTGTCTTTATGACCTAGAATTCCATGGTTTCTCATAAATGTGATGTATTTTTCATCTTTTTGGGGGGGGGCTGTCATGGCCGCTGGGATGTAAGTCTTCTCTTTTAACTTCTCTTGTTTTGTGCCTAGATGTTCCCCATCATTCGTGAGTTTTCTGATGGGTTGGTGAAAAACCTGAGACCACAAGCAGAGAAAGGCAAACCTGTAGC
>NW_012267284.1:6836832-6838721 GCF_000151885.1 Dipodomys ordii
AAATTACTCTCTTCGTATCATCATTTATTTTGATATTCAACTTCTCTCATGTTTGTTCACTGAAAACCCTTTCATGTGGTCTCATGTGGTCTCCATATTTTTAAGTAGCTGGTATTTTAGAGAAATTGTAGCTTCATAGACAAATGAGGTAAATGCAGAAAGGTTTCCCATATACTCTTGTACCTACATATGAATAACCTCTTAACTTCCTATTATAGTGATTTCTTTTTTTGTCCACTCCTGTGGCTTGAACTCAGGGCCTGGGCACAATCCTTTAGATTTTTTGCTCAAGACTGACATTCAACCACTTGAGTCATACTTCCACTTCTGGCATTTTGGTGGTTAATTAGAGATGAGAATCTAGGTTGGGTTTAAACTTCAATCCTCAACTCTCAACCTCCTGAGTAGCAAGGATTAGAGGAATGTGCCACTTGAACCTGGCAACCTATTGATTTCTCCACCCTTAGATCCTATGGTTCCCTTAGATCCTTCGAATATGTTTCAATGAAAAAGATTCCTCCATGTTCTTTTCTTTCTATTGTTATTAAGACATAGTAGTTGTACAAAGGAGTTTTGTCTTGCTGTTTCCATATGTGTATGCAATGTCCCCCAATCAGACAGATGGGGTCACACTGCTCTGGTGGCACCTGTTAGATAGAATATGGTCTCTTAAATGACCTACATATATATAAGTGGCACAAATGGAGAACACAGACAAAATGGGCAATGGTAGTGCAGACCTTTTGGAAACTGGATTGAACTTAGTTTGTCTCTTTAGCTCTTGTCACATGTGGTGACTAGGTGACATTACCTTGCTTTTCTATGTCTTATCCTTAGGTATTAGTGGTCTTATAAACCATGATTGTGACATTGTGTACTGACTTCATTGACCTAAAATGTATGTTTCTTTTCCTTTAGGTCTCTCTGACCTGGAACTAGCAGCCCAATCAATTATCTTTATTTTTGCTGG
Organism: Dipodomys ordii; assembly: GCF_000151885.1. NCBI lineage: Eukaryota > Metazoa > Chordata > Mammalia > Rodentia > Heteromyidae > Dipodomys > Dipodomys ordii. The sequence continues at coordinate 6,837,803 of NW_012267284.1, forward strand.
CTATGAGACCACCAGCCTCACTCTTTCTTTTGCTATGTATCTATTGGCCCTTCACCCTGATGTCCAAAAGAAGCTGCAAGAGGAAGTTGACAGGACTTTACCCAATAAGGTGAGGGCAAGGCACCTGGGGAGGGCGGGAACTGATGAGGCATTACGAGAATGTCTCCTTATCACTTCTGGTGAGGAATTCTGTATAAGGTTGTATTTGGAAAGAATTTGGAGGGAAAAATGAAAGGGGGTGAGAGAAATAAAGGTATTAGGTGTTACTCAAAGACATATAAGATCTTTGTAAAAAGCGAATTTTTCCAATTGAATCCCTGATTTGTCATTAAAATAACATGGCCAAGGTAGGCACTGTTGGCTTGAACCTGTAGTACTAGCTACTTAGGAAGCTGAGATGTGAGGATCATGGTTCAAGGTCAGGCAGGCCCAAAGAGTAAACGAGACTCTTATCTCCAATTAACCACAACTGTGTCTCAAGTGAGTGAAAGATGCGCAGGCCCAGTGTCCATGCACACAGTTTGGCACCAGGACTACTTCCCCCCCTCCCAAATAAGGCAACAATCTCAGTGGCACAGAAGTATAAGCACATATGAACTAAATATTTAGGTGCTGATAGGTGCTAGATGTGCTGTGCCCAAGCCAGGATGGACTTGGTTAGGCTGCACAGGATGACTCAAGATCCAGTCTCCTTTGTGTATGTATACCACATTTTCTTTATCCATTCATCTACTGAGGGACATCTGGGTTGGTTCCATATCTTAGCTATGGTAAATAATGCTGCAATAAATGTAGTTGTGCTGGTAGCTTTAGTATGGTCTTGGTTTGTGATCATTCAGGTAAATGCCCAAAAGTGGGATTGCTGGGTCAAAGGGCAACTCTATGTGGGGTCTTTTGAGGAACCTCCATACTACTTTCC
>NW_012267284.1:6839546-6843287 GCF_000151885.1 Dipodomys ordii
AAACAAAGGAGGAGGCAACAATGCTTGATAAGAAATGTATTCATTACCTTGCTCATGTAATTGTAACCCCTCTGTACAGTATTTTCACAATAAGAAAAAACTAAAAAGAAAAAAAAAATTCAGTCTCCTGAGTCAGAGCTAATGTTGAGGAAGCTAAGCTATGACCCAGGGGCGTCTGGCATCTAGGCTAATCTTCATTAGAGCACTGAGTGACAGCCTTTCATTGTCACTCTGTGTTTACATCTCTGTGTTCACACTGAGATTCTATGGGCAGCTGGACTGGCAGTCAGGAGAGCGCATGGCCCACAATCAAGCTCTAAAGGAACAACTGTGGACTGGTCTAGCTGAGGCTGAGTCTGTGCATTTGTATCCTCTTTAGAACTTTTAGTATTACTGAAAGTGTGTGTCCTGGTATGTCCCTCCTTTTTATTTTTAAAACCATATCATTTTTTTCCTTGATTAGTTATAGAGTTGCATATGAAATATGATTGTGTATATATAGAAGATAAGTATTATAATGGATCCATATTTATTATATAATTGCAAAAGTGGCCACACAGTCGATTTAACTTAATAGAACAGGAATTCTCTTTTCTAAAGACCATACCTCTGTTCTCTCTCTGGTGAGCTGTAACACTGACTTTGGTGTATTTGACTGGAGGGTCATTGTCTTCAGCTATTGGTCACATTCCCTCATAGGAGAAAGAAAAGCAGTACAGAGCACCAACAATGATCTTAGGCCCCAGGGGATTGACTAGCATAGCCATCCCTCCTATTTGTGTTTTTTTTCATGGGCCACTAGCAGATCCTAGGACTTGATCATTAGATAAACACCTGTGGCAGAGTGCTGGTGGCTGTAATCCTAGCTACTCGGGAGGCTAAGATCTGAGGCTAAGATCTGAGGATCACGGTTCAAAGCCAGCCTGGGCAGGAAAGTCCATGAGATTCTTATCTCTAATAAGCCACTCAGAAAACTGGAAGTAGAGCTCTACTCAAGTGGTAGAGCACTTGACTTCAGCTGTGAAGCTCAGGGACAGCATCTAGGCCCAGAGTTCAAGCCCTACAATTAACAAAAACAAACAAACAACCACCTTGTGAACGTTAAGGTTCACCAACAGGAGTTGGTAAGAGCATTGGAGTCCTAAGAGCATTGGCAGAATTTCATTGAGTTCAGACTGTATCCCAAATAATGAACTAATGAACATCTGTTCCTTGCTTGCCAGGCACCTGTCACCTATGATGCCGTGATGGAGATGGAGTATGTGGACATGGTGGTGAACGAGGTTCTCAGGCTGTACCCCATTGCTGGCCGACTTGAGAGGGCCTGTAAGGCAGATGTGGAAATCAGCGGAGTGGTTATTCCCAAAAACACCGTGGTGATGGTACCAACTTACGCTCTTCAACGGGACGCCAAGTACTGGCCAGAGCCTGAGGAATTCCGCCCTGAGAGGTAAGTGGGGCAAGAAAGATGCCGTCCCAGATGGGGGTCACTTCCAGCACCTGCGTGGCCCTTAGCACAGAAGGCATAGTGTTCTTGTTCAATGATTTGCACAAATGTGTTTATCTTTAGCAATTTTTTTTTGTTCATGGGGCTTGAACTCTGGGCCTAGGCACTGTCCTTCAGCTCTTCAGCTCAAGGCGAGCGCTCTACCACTTGAGCTACAGCACCACTTTGGGTTTTCTAGTGGTTAATTGGAGATAAGAGTATCACTGACTTTTCTGCCTGGGCTGGCTTTGAACGGTGATCCTCAGATCTCAGCCTCCTCAGTAGCTAGGATTACAGGCGTGAGCCACCGGCACCTGGCTTTCAGCAATTTTTTTATATTACAAGCATGACAAATGGACAAAATTGTAAAAATGGACCAGAAAAAAGGATACAAATCCCAAGTCTAGAAGTAATCATTTGTCAGTGATAGGGTATACTTCTATGCATGTAATTGTACTGGATTTTATTTTATTTTATTTTTTCTTGTTGTCTTTTCAGTCATGGTGCTTGAACTCAGGACCTGGCACTGTTCCTGAGCTCTTTTGTGCTCAAGGCTAGTGCTTTACCACTTTGAGCCATAGAACGACTTCTGGTTTTCTGGTGGTTAATTGGAGATAAGAATCTCTTGGATTTTCCTGCCAGGGCTGGCTTTGAACTGTGTTCCTCAAATCTCAACCTTCTGAATAGCTAGGATGACAGTCATGATTCTCCAGCACCCAGCTGGGTGTTAATTTTAAAGGACAGATTGATTGATTTCAGTCACTTGTGGCTCAAAACCCTTTGCAAAATATGAAACAGTATCAGATTATACAGCAGTATTGAATATATTCCAAACAGTTAAATATAAGAATTATGCTGAATTTATATTTTAGGCGTACCTATAATATAATAATGTAGAGATGTTTTAAAGTATATGCTAGGTTATACTTAAGTCTTTGGCAAATAGTCTGCCATTTCTTTTTGTTTTTGGTAGGCAGAACTTGAGTATTTATAATCTACTGGTACATGACTGTTGTTCAGTTGAATTGTGATTTTTTGTACATTTTTTATTGTAAAAGATACTGTACAGAGCAGTTATGGTTACATAAGCAAGGTAACGAGGACATTTCTTATTGAGCATTGTTGCCTCCTCCTTTGTTTTCCCTGTACCATCCCTTCTCTCCCCTCACCTGCCTGCTCCCTCCCTCCCCCGCCGAAGTTGTAAAGTTTGTTTTCATGTTATAAATTCTTATCAGGGCCTTGAGCATCTATGGATTATGTTTTGTTTGGATGTTGCAACTAATCCTGCATAGACAGGCCAAAGTGTGTGTGTGTGTGTGTGTGTGTGTGTGTGTGTGTGTGTGTGTGTGTGTGAATGCTCGTGGGTGACAGGTGGGTGTCTATGAAGATTTAGGATGACTGTATGCATCTGCCATCATTTATTCTATACTCTCTGCATTTAGATGTTTTGGATTTTTATTCCCTTTGGTTTTGTGTGCCATCCCTTTTAGCTGTCTAAATTTACGACACCACCATATTTTGGGAAACACAGTTGTCTTGCACTGATTAGTCATTGGTCCTTGACCCTCCAGGGTGAGCACTGAAATGCAGACTGAGGACCTGAGATGTCTTGGGCCTGATGGTTCAGGAAACCTCGCTGAGGCCAGAGCAGACTGTGGGTCCTCATGGCCCCATGTGTGGCTGCTATCTTGGGGCAGCTCCTGAATCATCCTTCCTCTGGTGTTGATTGAGCAAGCTCTCCTGGAAATGTGGAGCTAAGGGCAGGCTTTGGGTTCAGTGTACAATCTAGAAATAGTTTCATTGTTATATTGGCAAACAATTTTAAAATGGGATTTTAAGATCAGAAGATGTGTGATCTTGACCTCAATTGTCCCTGAACTGGGGTCTTCCTGGTGGCAGAGGCCTCGTCTTGTGGGCTGTGCTGTCTCTAGAGTCAGCATGAAGTGTGCCCCTTGCTCTGGTTGAAGGAGCAAGAAGCAATCAAAGTGCAGATCAGAGAACCCTCCGTTCACAACTGCAGTGTGTTGCTTGTAAACACACCACTTTTTTTTTGCAAAGTGATAAAAAGTATTTATTAGTATTTTTTTAATTATTTTTTTATTGTAAAGATACTATACAGAGGGTTACAGATACATGAGTGAGGTAATGAGTACACTTCCTCTTGAACATTGTTAGCCCCTCCATTGTTTTCCCCCTACCATCCCCTCCCTCCCTCCCTTCCCCGAAGTTCTTTTTTTTTTTTGATTGTGATTAAA
>NW_012267284.1:6843687-6846955 GCF_000151885.1 Dipodomys ordii
AGTGGTATGACTGGGTCGTAAGGGAGGTCAATCTTTAGCTTTCTAAGGACCCTCCAGACTGCTTTCCAAAGTGGTTGTATAAGTAAACACACCACTTTTATGTCCCCACATATTGAAAACTTCTAGGGTCAGGGGATAGGAAAAGATGTATAGCTTACAATTCTTTCCTTTTGTTGGTTAGACATTTTAAAAAATACAATTTCATTGTTGTTACTAAGGTGTTGTATAGCAGGGCTACCATTTCCTAAGATAATGAGTACATTTCTGTTGTTGATGGTGGTGTTAGTGGTATTTGTTTTTGCCTGTGGTTTAATAAGTTTTTTTAGAGTCAGTGCAGAAAGGGAGGGAGGAAAGATGAACTAATACAATCATGCTCTTCAGTATACATTATAACTTGGGGTTCTTACAGCAAAACCACAGTAGGAGCCTGGTGCTGGTGTCTCACACTTACAATCCTAGCTACTCAGGAGGCTGATATCTGCAGATCATGGTTCAAAGCCAGCCTTGGCAGGAAAGTCCCCATGATAGTCTTATCTTCAATGAACCATCAGAAAAGCAGAAGTGGCACTGTGGCTGAAAGTGGTAGAACACTAGCTTTGAGCTGAAGATTTCTGGGACAATGCCAAGGTCCTGAGTTCAAGCTCCACAATTGACAAAAAATAAAACTAAACCATAGCAGGATTTCATTGGCCAAAACTATCTAGTACTGTTTAGGGATATCCAAAGTTCAGCCACAAATAGCTGGGTTCTTGAGATGTTCATGTTTTCCCCACTTTTGTTGCTTCAGGTTCAGCAAGAAGAACAAGGAAAGCATCAATCCTTACATCTACATGCCCTTTGGAGCTGGGCCCAGAAACTGCATCGGCATGAGGTTCGCTCTCATGAACATCAAACTTGCTCTTGTCAGACTCATGCAGAATTTCTCCTTCCAACCTTGTAAGGAGACCCAGGTCAGTATACTTCCTAGGTAAATAATACTTCATGACATTTGTTCGGGACTGAATACTGGGGCTTGAACTCAGGGCCTCACAGTCTTCAGTGTGTTGTTTGCTAAAGGCTGGTGCTGTACCACTTGAGCTACACCTCCACTTTCCAATTTTTTTTTTGTCGATCATGGGGCCTGAACTTTGGGCCTGGGTACTGCCCCTCAGCTCTTCAGCTCAAGGCTAGGGCTCTACCACTTGAGCCATAGCTCCACTTCCAGCTTTTTCTGCTTATGTGGTGCTGAGGAATTGAACCCAGGGTCTCATGCATGCAAGACAAGCACTCTACCAATGAGCCACCTTCCCAGACCCCAACTTCCAGCTTTTTGCTGTTTAATTGGAGAAGAGTCTTAGGGACTTTTTCTATCCTGGACTGACTTTAAAGTGTCATCTCAACTTCCCGGGTAGCTAGGATTATAGGCATGAGCTAAGGGTGCCTGGCTTTATGGGAGATTTTTTTTGCTTATTTTTTTTAAAAATTGAGAGGCCTATTGTCATCTTTTAATATTGGATTAACCAAAAAATCTTTGTTGTTATTGCTGTTCCATTTCTTAGATTTCCCAATTTGGGAACCAGATCATTTATTTGATAAAATCAGAGTAGGAAAGTGATGTCCACTCCGTGTGGATTAGCATGATGTGGCTCTGCTGAGGATTTTGGACCTGAGTGCATTTGAACTTCCTGTCAGCTGGAGTTAGGATGCATGGCATTTGATCATGACATAGAATGATCTCGTGATCATGATATTTGAGGAGGTTCTCCTTTGCCAAAGCTTACAGCTGTTTCTTGAAGGATAGACTTATTTCCAAAGCTCATGTATTTAAAATTTTGGTCTTGCTTTTAGTGGGATTGCTGCTGGGAGAGGGGATGTAGATAGCTGATAGATAGATAGATAGATAGATAGATAGATAGATAGATAGATAGATAGATAGATAGATAGATAGATAGACAGATAGATAGACAGATAGGTATATAGATAGTTTCTGCTTCATATATGGCTTTGGGAGTGCTGTGTCACTTTCCTCTTAAATGTGCAACCAAGCAACTTAACCTTAAGAAAAAGCATACTTGAGATGGAACAAATGCTCAGCAGGTCCCCAGAGCATCTTTTTTCCAGATAGGAGTGTGTTCACTTTCATAACAACGTGCTTGTCTTACCTATTCTGGGATGGGCAGGCCACCCCTCCACTACTGAAAGACCAACTCACAGTATGGAGTACTTAGTACAGTACCCAGAAATTCCCTATTTCCCACTATGCTGGGAAGCCAAAAGAATATGATAGGAAAATCAAAAGAAAGGGAAGGAGGGAAGAAAGAAGGAAGGAAGCCAGGTACCAGCTGCTCATGCCTGTAATCCCAAGCCATTGAGGATTCTGAGATCTGAGGAACATGGTTAAAAGCCAGCAAAGTTAGGAAAGTCCATGAGACCCATATCCCATGGACTTAACTACTGAAAAGCTTGAAGTATAGTTGTGGCACAAGTGGTAGAGTGCTTGTCTTGGTCAAAAAGCTCAGTGACAGTGCTGAAGCCTTCAGTTCAAACCCCAGGACACCCCCACTTCCCCACACACAATTGGAAGGAAAGAAGAAGGAAAAGGAAAAGAAGGAAGAGAGAAAACAAGCAAGCAATCAAGTCCTTCTAGAAGTCTCTCTTGTCATTAAACTGCATTGGCTCAAATTGAAGAACTGATTGGGCTATTTAGAATTTGAAGACTGTTTCTGTAATTGAAATGTATAATACTTTTTGAGGGTTATCCTTGACAGATCCAACAAATCCAAAATGAACTTTTTATGAGTTTTCAAAAATATCTTGCCTTAGTGGCTAAGAAACTGATTTAAATTTTGTGTGTTTTTTGTGCCAGTCTTGGGACTTGAACTCAGGGCCTGGGTGCTATCCTTGAGCTTTTCCCCTCAAGGGTAGTGCTCTACCACTTCAGCCACAGATCCACACCCACCTTTAGGATTATTAACTGGAGATAAGAGTCTCAGGAACTTTGCTGTCTGGACTGGCTTTGAGCTGTGATCCTCAGATCTCAGCCTCTTGAGTAACTAGGATTTCAGGCATGAGTCACTGGTACCTGGATAGGTAAATTTTTTAAACTCATTCCTTTATCTTAAAATTATATCAGTAGATGGGCTGGGAAGGTGGCTCAGTTGTAGAGCTCTTGGTTTGCATGCTCAAGGTCCTGGGTTCGATTTCTCAGCACCACATAAGCAAAAAGAAAAAAGCCGGAAGTGGCACTGTGGCTCAAGTGGTAGAGCGCTAGCCTTGAGCTGAAGAGCTG
>NW_012267284.1:6852495-6854155 GCF_000151885.1 Dipodomys ordii
TAGTTTTGGCATGTCAATATTTGCTAGGAAAAGGTCCATTTCTGTCAAGTTCTCAAACTTATTAGCATAAAGTTTTGAGAAGTATTCCCTTATAATGTAAAGAACCAGCTTTTTGTTTTATTAATTTTATTTATAATTTTCCTATTCTCTAATTAATTTCTGCTCTTAATTTGATTATCTGGCTATGTCGAGTAACTTTAGATTCCATTTTTTTCATGTCTTTTAGCTGTTTTAATTGCAACATGAGATTATTTACTTGATCTGTCTCTACTTTCTTGATGTGGGCACTGAGGGTAATAAATTTGCCCCTCAGGACTACTTTTGCTGTGTCCCACAAGTTTCTTGGTGATGTGTCTTCCTTTTCATTGAATTTTAGGAAATTTTTAATTTTTTCTCTAATTTCTTCAGTTACCCAGCTATTTGAGTAATTTCTGCAGTATGTTTTGTTATTGAGAACTACCTTGATTCCACTGTGGTCAGATAGGATACAACAGATTATGTCAATCCCCTTGTATTTGCTTAAGTTCCTTGCATGAACTATGATATGGTCTATTTGGACAAAGTTCCATGAGCTGCTGAGAAGAATGAGTACTGTGTTGTTTTAGGGTGAAATACTCGGTAGATGTCAGTTAATTCCGCTTGAAGTATGGCCTCACTTAATTCGGGAGCTTCTTTGCCAATCCTCTGGTTGGTAGACCTGTCCTTTGGTGAGAGTGGGGTATTAAAGTCTCCTAGTATTATTGTATTTGGATCTATTCTATTCTGTAAGTTTGAAAGTATGTGCTTAACAAATTTGGGTGCTCCAATATTTGGGGAGTATAAGTTGATGAGGGTAATAGCCTCCTCTTGGATTATTCCCTATTAATAGGTAGTGCCCTTCCTTGTTTTTTGTATTTATTTTATTTTTTGTATTTTTATTTTTTTGTGGTCCAGTCATGGGGCCTGAACTCTGGGCCTGGGCGCTGTCCCTCAGCTCTTCAGCTTAAGGCTAGCACTCTACCACTTGAGCCACAGTGCCACTGCCGGCTTTTTTCCTTTTGCTTATGTGGGGCTGAGGAATCGAACCCAGGGCCTCGAGCATGCAAGGCAAGCGCTCTACCACTGAGCCACCTTCCCAGCCCCTTTTGTATTTATTTTAATAAAAAGTTTATTTTGTCAGATATCAAGATAGCGACTCACAAGATAGCGACTCCTGCTTTCTTATTGGGGGCATTTGATTGGTAGATCCTTTTCCAACCCTTCACTCTGAGTTTGTTTGTATGTTTAGCTGAGAGGTGGGTCTCCTGAAGGCAACAGATGGATGGGTCATGTTTTCTGATCCAATCTGCAGTTATTTTTCTTTTGATTGGTGAATTAAGCCCATTAATATTAAGAGATAGTATAGAGAGATGCATTGTGGTCCCTGTCATTCCCTGTTTTTCTTCTTTCCTTTCTTCCTGTGCTTACTAAGTTAGACTTCTACTAATACCTGTCTGGTGCAGGTCCCCATTCCTGGTTTCTTTCTTCAGGTTGTGTTCCCCCTCTTATATTCTTTGTAATGCTGCCTTATTGTTTATGAATTCCTTTAATTTTTCTTTCCTATTAAAAATGTTCATTTTGGGCTGGGAAGGTGGCTCAGTGGTAGAATGCTTTTCTTGCATGCATGAGGCCCTGGGTTCGA
>NW_012267284.1:6854205-6860882 GCF_000151885.1 Dipodomys ordii
ATCCTGGGTCGTCTCTGGTCTGCAAACTGCAGGATGAAGATGTCTGCTCCTTGTCGGTTCTTGCTGGTGTTGAGTAGAATCCGCTCGCCCGCTGCGTCTGGCTCCTTCGTCCCGGACTCTCTGTGTGAGCGCTCAGGTATGGCTGCGGTCTCCGCCGCTTGCGACCCTGCCGCCGCCGACGCCGTCGCGGCGGCTGCTGGAGATTGCTCAGATGTGTCTTTTTTGCCTTGGCTTCCCTCTCTTGTCTAACTCTCTGTCCTGTGATGGCACACTTGGTGTGATTCTCTGGCTTAGGACTGTTCACTGGAACTCTAAAACTGCTTTCTATGCGAGAGCTTGTTCAGATTCTAGCTTCTCCTCCGCCATCTTCCGCCGTTAAACCTCACAGTTTGAATTTTATAAGAGCAAGAATTCCAATGAATATTGAGCAAAAGAACCATACAGACACTCAAGAAAAAAAATTTTTAAATGCAAATGGCTGGTGGTTGTATGAAAAACTATTCAGGAGGGGGGACCAAGATGGTGATGGGGCAGTAGGGAAACACTACAGCTCTCCCCAACCAAAAAGAGAGTTCGAGTTCCAACGCTTAATCTCCCCAAGAGACTGACAACAACAAAAAGACAAACTCTCAGAGAAAAACAGGAGGTGGAAAATAACAAAAAAGAGAAGAAAAGAAGAATTTCAGAACAGAGAAGAGCGAAGACCCCTCTCTCAATTGTTACTGGCCACTCAAGAGCGTGCCAAGCCGTGGCCAGCTGGCCTGGCGGGGGCTGCTGGAGTTCCAGAGACACAGGGGGCTGCCCACAGATCACCCGCGCAGAAGCCGCCTGAGGTCCTGGTTTGCAGACCCGCTGATCCCCACGAACAGAGAAACCTACCAGCTGGGAGTCTCCACGAAGATCCCACCCCCACCCCTCACTCCCCATCCGAGCAGAAAGGCTCCCTCCCGCAAAAGCTGCCCGACACCTGTAGTGTGTCTAGCCACCGCCAGCTGGCCCAAAAGTGGGGGCTGCCGGGGTCCCAGAGACACAGAGGGCTGCTTGCAGATCATCCGCACAGAAGCCACCTGAGGTACCAGTGTCAGACCCGCCAATTGCTATGAACGGAGAAACCCCCGAGCCCTGAACTTGGCCCCATGAGGGGAGCCCCAGAGCTACATGGAACGCCCACAGAACACCAAAGCAAAAGACCTACAAGGAACTGGTGCTGGTGCAAACCCCAGCTCTTAGAAACTGTACGGAGCCCCAGCCCCCACCCATCATGGACCCGACAGCTTCGACAGAGGCAGAGACAGAAGAGAATCACACAGAGCCACCACCACCCAGCCCAGCCCACAACCACCCCAACTGAACTCGGATTGCAACAGCAACTGAGGACCTACATTGCACAGAAACAACTAGATCCAGGGTGAGTACCCCACAGGGGACAGTGTATCCCTCAAGGGAGACCAGACCTGGAGGAAATCCCCAGATCCTGACCTAGACTCCCTACCCCAACACCCAGACCACAGGACCCACTAAAACTGGGAACTGTTCCAGAGCTCCACCAGCCGGTGGAGCACACTCTGCTGGCCAGGCTAGAGCAAGAGCGCCCCTGGAAGGGAGCTTAAACGCCCAAGCCAGGAACAGTGCCCCTGAGTCAAGACAACCAACAGTAGAAGAAATTTGAACTGTGTACCCCAGGCTGCATAACCTAGGTGGTATACACAGCAGCACAGGCCTGACCAGCGTGCCCCAGGCAGGGGGCCAGGACCAGGCCTGGGGATCCGGTGCCTGAACAACACAACCAACTCCTCCCAACTGAAGTCAAAAGCTGAGCATATGCCTCAGCAGGGGGGAGAAAAACAGGGAACTGCACCCCCTGGGAAGCACGCCTCTGACAGCAAAAGACTTGGAGGCTCAGGACAAGAGAACCCCAAACCCCACCAAAACCTGACCCATATACTCTAGGCTGGGAATTGGGCAACACAGGCCACCAGCTCCTGATAGTAGGCAGGAGCTCATGCTGGTAAGGTGGCTCAGCAGTAGAGTGCTAGTCTTGGGTGCATGGGGCCCTGGATCTGATTCCTCAATATCACATAAGCAGAAAGGGTCAGAAGTGGTGCTGTGGCTCAAATGGTAGGGCACCAGCTTTGAGCTGAAGAGCTGAGGGACAGCACCCAAATCTAGAGTTCAAGCCCACAACCAGCCAAAAAACAAAACAAAACAAAATCAGGAGCCCATAGCAGACTCCAGCATCTGGGAGAGTGCATCCAGAACATCCGATCTTGCCAAGAGCACCCATGGGAGCAAATAGGAGCAGTCTAGGCTGCTCAACCCTTCCAGAGGTGGGAATTGCCAGCGATCTACAGCAGAGAGCTGAGAAGCCTATGTAGGTCAGACCAGCAGCTGGAGGTAGGCCCCCAACAGAACCCAGATCAGGCACAGACTCTCTCTACCAATACAGAATCAGCAACCAAGCAAAGACAGACACACCAAAACAAAATTGCAGATTAGTCTCCAATAATCCCCGAACCCCCATGTGAAAATCACAGAGAAAAATTACAAGGTTTATCACCACCCAGGATAGCAAGCTATCCTCAATAGTCAGCAGCCACGCAGGGGAGAACCCCAGTGGGAGCAAAGCAGGAATGGAAGACAAAAGCTACATGCAAGGGATTCTGGAGGCAATGATTCAAGAAATAGACCAGAAATTAAAAGAGCACAAGGATGAATTATCAAAAGAGATACAGGATATCAAACAGGAGATGCATGGAAAAATAGAGGCTGCACAAACCTCAGTAAGAAGTGAGATAAATGCCAAAATAGAGGCAGTATATATCTCATTAAGAGGTGAGATCAGTACTTTGAGAACCAAATCGAATCCATAAAGGAGTCCATTTCCTCCATGCAAACCACAATAGAAACCACAGTTAACACAGTGAACGAAATGGAATGTAGTGTCAGATACAGAAGAGAGAATACACCAACTGGACCAAAAAGTGACAGATATGGAAAAAATCACTCAAATTAAGCCAAAGGAAAATTCAAGAGCAAGCAAATAGTGCCAAGAAATTTAACCTTCGTATAATTGGAGTGGACGAAGTGAGGAATTCCAAAGCAAGGGAATGCAACACCTATTCAACAAGATAATCGGTGAAAATTTTCCCCACCTCAAAAAAGAACATCTTACCTACATAACAGAAGCGTATAGAACACCCAACAAGCAAGATCCCAGGAGAAACACTTCTAGACACATTATAGTAAAAATGATGGATCTGAATAATAAGGAAACAATCCTGCATGCAGCAAAAATGAAGAAGGAGCTATACTACAATGGGAAAAAAATTAGAATCACTGCAGATCTCTCCACACAAACACTGAATGCAAGAAAGACCTGGGAAAGTACCATACGAGCCTTGAGAGCCAATAACGGTCAACCCAGACTGATATACTCGGCAAAGCTAGCATTCACATTCGATGGAGAACTGAAAATTTTTAATAGCAAAGAAAAACTAAATGAATACATAAACATTAAGCCAGCACTACAAGAATACTAAGAGGGGGGACACAACCTGAAGAAAGCAACCAGGAACTGGGACCTGCACCCAGACAGGCATTAATAGAAGTCTAACTGAGCAAGCACAGGAGGAAAGGAAAGAAGAAAAACTGAGGAAAACAGGGAATGACAGGGACCACAATGCATCTCTCTATACTATCTCTTAATATTAATTGGCTTAATTCGCCAATCAAAAAAAAAAGAACTGCAGATTGGATCAGAAAACATGACCCACCCATCTGTTGCCTTCAGGAGACCCACCTCTCAGCCAAAATAGAAACTCAGAGTAAAGGGTTGGAAAAGAATCTACCAATCAAATGCCCCCAGTAAGAAAGCAGGGGTAGCTATCCTGATATCTGACAAAATAAACTTTTCATTAAAATCAGTAGAGAAACACAAGGATGGACACGACATATTAATACAGGGAACAATCCAAGAGGAGGATATTACCATCATCAACTTATATGCCCCAAATATTGGTGCACCCAGATATGTTAAACAAATACTCTCAAACTTACAGAATAAAATAGATCCAAATACAATAATACTAGGAGACTTTAACACACCACTCTCACCAAAGGACAGGTCTACCAACCAGAGGATTGGCAAAGAATCTACCGAATTAAGTGAGGTCATACTTCAAGTGGAATTAACTGACATCTACCGAGTATTTCACCCTAAAACAACACAGTACACATTCTCAGCAGCTCATGGAACTTTCTCCAAAATAGACCATACCATAGTTCATGCAAGGAACTTAAGCAAATACAAAGGGATCAACATAATCCCCTGTATCCTATCTGACCACAGTGGAATCAAGCTAGTTCTCAATAACAAAGCATACCACAGAAATTTCTCTAATACATGGAAATTGAACAGCCACTTCTTAGCAATGCGTGGGTAACCGAAGAGATCAGCGAAGAAATAAAACATTTCCTACAACTCAATGAAAATGAAAACACCTCGCAAAGAAACTTGTGGGACACAGCAAAAGCAGTACTGAGGGGCAAATTTATTGCCCTCAGTGCCCACAACAAGAAAATGGAAACAGACCAAGTAAATAATCTCATGTTGCAATTAAAACAGCTAGAAAAACAAGAAAAAATGGAACCTAAAATTACTAGACGGAGCCAGATAACCAAATTAAGAGCAGAGATTAACCAATTGGAAAATCAGAAAATTCAAGCCAAAATTAACCAAACCAAAAGCTGGTTCTTTGAAAAAATAAATAAAATTGGTGGCCCGTTGGCAAGATTAATTTAAAAAAGAAGAGAGGAAACTGACATTAACAGGATTAGGGATGCCACAGGAAAAATCACAACACATATCCAAGATATCCAGACAATCCTAACAGACTACTTTCAAAAGTTACACTCTGTAAAGGAAGAAAACCTGGCAGAAATGGATGCATTTTTAGAGAAATACAAGTTACCCAAACTGAGCAAAGAAGAAGTAAACCAATTGAATAAGCCAATATCCTACAACAAGATACAGGAAGCTATCAAAAGTCTTCCAACAAAAAAAAGCCCAGGACCAGATGGATTCACAGCAGAATTCTATAAGACCGTTAAACAAGAACTAATACCCATACTCCTCAAGCTCTTCAGAGAAACAGAGAAGGAGGGAGCTATCCCAAACTCATTCTACGAAGCCAATATCGCACTCATCCCCAAACCAGGAATTTACAACATCATAATGCTGAGTATCTACTGAGCTGGGCTTCATGTTAAATTTGGAAAAAAAATTACAAGCCTATGTTTAACTAGTAAAGGGAGCAAGTATAAAAGATTTTAAGGTAACTAATGGATGAAAAAATTGCCTTAACTAACAGCCTCATGTCCTAGACAGTGCAGATTGAGAACATGTACAAAGAATGTTTGAAAGACCCATGAAAAAACAATGTATTATTCAGTTGGCACTAAGATGCACCACAATAAAAGTCAAACATATTTTACTTTATGTTGACATACACAGAGAAAGGTTTCCAATAATGTACTTTAGAAATTTTTTTTGCGGGCTGGGAAGGTGGCTCAGTGGTAGAATGCTTGGCTTTCATGCCTGAGGCCCTGGGTTCGATTTCCTCAGCACCACATAAGCAAAAAGGAAAAAAGCCGGAAGTGGTGCTGTGGCTCAAGTGGTAGAGCACTAGCCTTGAGCTGAAGACCTGAGGGACAGTGCCCAGACCCTGAGTTCAGGCCCCACAACTGGACACCCCCTCCCAAAAAAGAATTTTTTTGCTAATTTTTATCTGTAGTTAAAGACCCATGAAACAAGACAAGGAAGCATTGAGCACTGAGGAGTTTCAAGTCCACTATCTGGAAGTCAAACTTATTTTTTCCTCCATTGGTGATGGTTACTAACAGAGCATTGGCTTTTCAGATGGTACCAATTCTGTGATGAGGCACTTGAAGAGTTTGAAGGTTGGGGCATGTGAAATATGGGGCTGGAAGGAAGTATGCTGATATTCCATTGGAAGCAAAAGGTAGTGTAGGCCCATAGAATACTTCTTCTTTGCCTTCTCTGCTTATATCTAGAACCTGGATAAAAGCCAGAGGCTCATTTGTCCAAATTGAATATCCACCAACTAAATATATTCTCTCATTGTGGACAGCAACTTCAGATTCATTCTGGCCAGTCAACAGGTTAAAGTTGCAATGGGTCCACTGATGAGTGTCCATGTTATAAGAATCTGTGTGACACAAAAGAATCTGGTCATTGTTGTAATCCAGATCATTGCCTCTAAGGACATAAAGCTTCCTCTGGATGGCTGCCATGGAAGGGTAGACTCTTCTCTGTAGCATGGGGCTGCAGCTTATCCACTTATTCTAAAGAGAGGGAGAGGGAGAGGGAGAGGAAGAGGGAAAAGGAGAGGAAGAGGGAAAAGGAGAGGAAGAGGGAGAGATTGAGGGAGAGGGAGAATACAGTGAGCACATTAGCAGTCCTCCTCTCTTCTTTTCTTAATTAATCTTGCCAAAAGTCCATCAGTTTTATTTATATTTTTCAAAGCACCGGCTTATTTTAAAAATTTAATTTAATTTTTTTGAACATACTGTACAGAGGGGTTACAATTACATGGGCAGGATAATGCATACATTTCTTATCAAGCATTGCAGCCTCCTCCTTTGTTTACCCTTCACAT
>NW_012267284.1:6865047-6878176 GCF_000151885.1 Dipodomys ordii
GAAGGTGGCTCAGTGGTAGAATGCTTTTCTTGCATGCATGAGGCCCTGGGTTCGATTCCTCAGCACCACATAAGCAGAAAAAGCTGGAAGTGGTGCTGTGTGGCTCAAGTGGTAGAATGCCAGCCTTCAGCTCAAGAGCTGAAGGACAGTGCCTAGGCCCAGAGTTCAGACTCCATAGCCAAAAAAAAAAAAAAGCCAAAAATTTTCATTTCTCCATCGAATGTGAATACTATAATGTGCCTAGAATTGTTTCTCCTAAGATCCTGCTTGTTAGGAGTTCTATATGCTTCTATAAAGTAGTTAAGATGTTCTTTTTTAAGATGGGGGAGATTTTCATTGATAATCTTGTTGAATAGGTGTTGCATTCCCTTGCTTTGATATTTCTCACCTTTGTCCACTCCAATTATACAAAGGTTAAATTTCTTGGCACTATCTGCTTGCTCTTGGATTTCCCTTTGGAATAATTTAAGTGATTTTTCCTTATCTGTGACTTTATGGTCCAGTTGGTGCATTCTGTCTTCTGTATCTGACACTCTATGTTCCATTTTATTCACTCTGTTAACTGTGGCTTCCATTGTGGTTTGCATGGAGGAAATGGACTCATTTATTGATTCAATGTTGGGTCTAAAAGTAATAATCTCACCTCTTAGTGAGGTGTGTACTGCCTCTATTTTTGTACTAATCTCATCTCTTAGTTAGGTGTGTACTGCCTCTATTTTTTCATGCACCTCCTGTTTGAGATCCTGCATCTCTTTCGATATTTTGTTCCTGTATTCGGGCTGGTCTATTTCTCACTTTAGTTCTTTTTTTTTTGTCAGTTGTGGGGCTTGAACTCTGGGCCTGGGCACTGTCCCTCAGCTCTTCAGCTTAAGGTGAGCGCTCTACCACTTGAGCTACAGTGCCACTTCCAGTTTTCTGGTGGTTTATTGGAGATAGGAGTCTCACGGTCTCTCCTGCCCAGGCTGGCTTTGAACTGTGATCCTCAGATCTCAGCCTTCTGAGTAGCTAGGATTACAGGTGTGAGCCACCAGTGCCCGGCTCACTTTAGTTCTTGAGTCATTGCCTCCAACATCTCTTGGATGTAGCTTTTGTCTTCCATTCCTGCTTTGCTCCCATTAGGGCTCTCCCCTGGGTGGCTGCTGGCTTTTGGGAGTAGCTTGCTATCCTGGGTGTTGATAAACCTTGTAATTTTTCTCTGTGATTTTCACATGGGGATTGAAGGATTATTGGAGACTATCTGAAATTTTGTTTTGGTCAATAAGTGTCTGTCTTTGCTTTGTTGCTGTTTCTGAGTTGGTGGAGAGAGTTTGTACCTGGTCTCAGTTCTGTTGGTGGCCGACCTCCAGCTGCTGGTCTGACCCACGTAGGGCTCTTGGTTCTCTGCTGTAGATCACTGGCAGTTCCTGTCTTTAGAAGGACTGAGCGGCCTAGATTTCTCCTGTTTACTACTCCAAGTGCTCTTGGCAAGATTGAGTGTCCTAGATGTACTCTCCCAGTTGCTAGAGTCTGCTATGGGCTTCTGACTTTTTTTTTGTTTTTTGTTTTTGGCCAGTAGTGGGCCTGAACTCTGGGCCTGAGCACTGTCCCTCAGCTCTTCCACTCAAGGCTGGCACCATACCATTTGAGCCACAGCGCCACTTCTGGCCCTTTCTGCTTATGTGGTGCTGAGGAATCAGATCCAGGGCCTCATGCACACAAGGCAAGCACTCTGCTGCTGAGCCACCTTACCAGCCTGAGCTCCTGACTATTATCAGGTGCTGGTGGCTTGAGTCGTCCAATTCCTGGCCTGGGATATATGGGTCGGGTTCTGGTGGGGTTTGGACTTCTGGTTCTCTTGCCCTGGGCACCCAGGTCTTTTGCTGTCATGGGTGTGATTCCCAGGGGTGAAGTTCCCTGTTTTCCCTCCTCTGCTGAGGTGTATGCTCAGCTTCTGACTTCAATAAGGAGGAGTCGGTTGTGTTGCTCAGGCACCAGATCCCCAGGCCTGGTCCTGGCTCCTGGTCCTGGCCTTGGGCATGCCAGTTGGACCTGTGCTGCTCTGTATCCCACCTGAGTTACACAGCCTGGAGTACACAGTTCAGGTTTCTTCCACTGTTGGCAGTTGTGACCCAGAGGTGCTGTTCCTGGCTTGGGTGTTTAAGCTCTTTTCCAGGGGTGCTCTTGATCTAGCGTGGCTGGCTGGGTGTGCTCCACAGGTTGGTGGAGCTACGGGAGAGTTCCCAGTTTTAGTGGATCTTGTAGTTCCGGTGTTGGGGTAGGGGTTTGGGTCAAGATCTGGGGGTTCATACCAGCTCTGTTCTCCCTTGAGAAGGGATACACTGTCCGCTGCGGGTACTCACCCTGAGCTAGTTGTTGTTTCTGTGTGATGTAGGTAGCTCAATCAGAGTTCAGTTGAGATGCTTGTGGGCTCAGAGGGCGGTGCTGGCTCTGTGTGTTTCTCCTCTGTCTCTGCCTCTGTTGATGCTGTTCGAGTCAGTGCCGTGGGATGGGCTACATAGGTAGCATAAAATCTTTCCAAGAAATTAGACCCTGTCACAGCTGGGTGGCCACCCTGCTTGTGAATGTTAGCCACAACTGCGCTACTGGTCAAGGACCAAACTCATGCTGGGGCAAGAACTGCATGTAATGACCACCCATGCAGTTGAAGGGGTCCTTAAGCAACCTCCTGACCACTGGCTCAGTAAAGCCCGGCTCACACATGATCAAAGCTTGTTGTTAAACCCACCCAGAATTACGTTCCAGGCACTGACTGCACTGAACCCAGCCACCCTGCTACCTGATCCCGACTTGGAAGCTCCACTTCATGACTGTGCTGAGATCTTGGCCCATGTGCATGGAATCCAAGCAGACCTGAAAGACCAGCTCTTGTCGGACGCAGAACTTGTCTGGTTTACGGATGGTAGCAGCTTCGTTCGAGGTGGTCAGAGGTATGCAGGGGCAGCGCTGATAGCTGGAGCGGAGGTTGTGTGGAACCACTCCTGACTGGGATCTCTGCACAGCGGGCAGAACTGGTGGCATGAACTAAAGCATTGACTCTGGGAAAAGACAAAATTTGACTGTCTATACTGACAGCCACTATGCCTTTGCCACTGCCCATGTACATGGGGCCATATACAAAGAAAGAGGACTGCTGACAGCTGAAGGGAAAACTCTTACAAACAAGGAAGAAATCCTAGCCTTGTTAGCAGCCCTGTGGCCACCAAAGAAACTGACTATAGTACATTGCCCAGGACACCAAAAATCTAAAGATCCTGTAGCACGGGAAAACAATTTCACAGACAAAACTGCCCATGAAATAGCCCTCCAAGTAGACCGGACCTTGGTGACTACTCTACATGACCCTGGATTGCCCAGCCTCTCTAAGCACCCCCACTATACTGAAGAGGAAGTAGAATGGATTAAAAGACTGCCCATGGCCCAATACCTGGACGGATGGTGGCAAGACTGAGTGCAAGTATCATCCTCCCAGAGAAGTTGGGGGAGCAAGTGCTACTTAAGATGCACCGCTCAATGCATATGGGGGGCACCAGGAAGATGCAAGACCTGGTGAGGCATGCAAAGATAAAAATCAGAAATGCCAATTCAAAAATTGAACAAATCGTTGCCTGATGCAGAGCTTGTCAACTGACCAGTGCAACTGGGAGTGAGCCAAACCCTGGGTCCAGACAAAGAGGAGACAAGCCAGGAGCATACTGGGAAGTGGATTTCACAGAGGTAAAGCCTGGGAAGTTTGGGGATAAGTATTTGTTTGTTTTTGTAGACAGTTTTTCAGGATGGACAGAGGTATTTCCTACCAGGCATGAGATGGCGTAGACGGTGGCCAAGAAACTGCTGGAAGACATTTTACCCAGGTTTGGCCTTCTAGTAATGATAGGTTCAGATAACGGACCAGCCTTTGTATCCTTTGTATCCTTTGTATCTTGGGGCTGATTGGAAACTTCATTGTGCCTATAGACCCCAAAGCTTAGGGCAAGTAGAGAGAATGAATAGAACCTTAAAAGAGACCTTAACCAAATTGACCATGGAGACTGGCGGGGACTTGGTATCCATACGCCCTTTACAGGGTGCATGACTCCCCTTATAAAATAGGACTAACTCCTTTTGAGATTATGTTTGGGAGATTTCCACCCATTATTCCTAACCTGCAATCACACCTGCTAGTTGAATTTGATAATCATGAATTCTTATCCTCCCTCAAGGCCCTACAGCAGGCCCACCAGGAAATCTGGCCAAAACTAAAGGCCCTCCATAAGACTGGACCCCCCTCCTGAGCCTCATCACTTCTGATCTGGAGACTGGGTCTACATGAAGTGCCATTGGCAAGACACCCTGGAACTTCGCTGGAAGGGACCCTATGTGGTGATTTTGACTACCCCCATGACTCTGAAGGTCGATGGAATTGCCACCTGGATCCACTACACCCACAGACCCCTTTGTGCTGAGAGAGGACTTCCTGCCACAGTGGCAAGTTTCCCGCTACAAGGACAATCCCTTTAAGCTTAAGTTGTGCCGCATCCCCTAAGCTACATGATGGTATTGTTGGTTTTATTACTTTTACCTCTGAGCTATGCAAGTCTCCATATTCCCTGGGCATGGGTAATTAGTAACCCTGGGGCTGGGGGACAAGTCCTTCAATCCCAGATAAGACCTCAACTTCCCTGGTTCCCTGATTTAACCTTTGACTTATGTCAGCTGGCAGAGGGCTTGCCTGCATTCATCCATGGGCTACCTGGCTACCCCACCCCCCAATGTATGCATTGTTCATTTTATGTCTGTCCTGAAGTGAAGCACTCTGCTTCCTATGGGGGGGACCAAGATTATTACTGTGCTCCCTGGGGATGTGAGACTTTTGCTACAGATTGGAGGGCCAAAGGAAGGGATTTAATGGAAATGATTAGAACCCAGCAAAGGATCCAGTTTAAGTTCACGGATAAAGGAAAAAAGAACCAGACTTGGGAATCAGGTACATCATGGGGCCTCCAATTCTATAAATGCTATTCTAGACAGACAGGGTATATCCCTGTGGGGGATGGAGGCTTCCTCTTTACCCTCTGGCTTCTTAAAACCCCAACCTCCCCCATTAAGGCGCTGGGACCCAACCTGGCTTTTGTACCAGCCCCACCAGCTAAGCCCGTGGGGGATGTTAACCCTCCCAGGGTTACTGAGAAAAACCATATAGATAGTCCTATTCCTACTCCAGCAGGGAAAAAAGACTCAGACCCTTTATCGAACCTATTAGTAAGCACCTTCCACGTCATTAATGCCTCCCAACCAGAACTCACTCAATCCTGATGGCTTTGCTATGACATTTACCCACTCTTTTATGAAGTTATAGCAATAATGGGGCGGTATAGTGAAGCAGCCACCCTGGAGCAATGTCGCTGGCAGCAAAAAGGGAATGCTAGGCTAACTCTATAGTCTATAGCCAGCTGGGGGTTGTGCATAGGAAAGGTACCACCCCAATATACTGATTTGTGCAACTTGACAATCCAAGTCAAGACTGAAAACTATATGTTATCCCCTGAGGACGGCTGGTGGGCCTGTGCTACAGGTCTGACTCCCTGTGTTCATGGGAAAGTGTTAAAACAAACTCAAGACTTTTGTGTTCTGGTCCAATGGGTACCTAGGCTGATCTATCACACAGATGGGGAAATCTAATAGCACACAGGAGGAATGGAGGCACCAGAAAAAAGAGAAATAATTATGGCTATAATATTAATTGTCCTACTGGGTCTCAGCCTAATAGGAGCAGGGATAGGAATGTCCTCTCTAGTGCTGCAGAACAAACACTATAATAACCTGAGAGCAGCCACAGATGTAGATCTCAAAAGAGTTGAGAAATCCATTTCCCACCTCCAAGACTCTCTATCCTCCCTGGCAGAGGTAGTTCTCCAAAACAGAAGGGGCCTGGATCTCCTGTTTTTACAGCAAGGGGGGATTCTGTGTGGCTCTAAGAGAGGAATGCTGCTTTTATGTTAATCACTCAGGAGTGGTAAAGGAATCAATGGCTAAAGTAAGGGAAGGACTAATAAAGAGAAAGTGGGAATGGAAACAGCAAGAAGGATGGTTTGAGTCTTGGTTCAATTATAAGGCCTGGCTAATAACTTTAATTTCAACTCTGCTAGGCCCACTGTGTGTATAGTGTATAGTGTTGACCCTGAGAACCTGTATACTCAGCAGATTGGTGGCTTTCGTGAAGGAACGAATTAATACAGTTCAGTTGATGGTGCTCAGGGCTCAATTCCGATCCCTAGATAAGGAAGGCATGGAATTAGAATCCAACCCTCTACATCTGCTTCTAACCCATGTCCTTATTAAGAATAGCTTCAGGTTAGGGCATGCTTAAAAACTACCTACATGCTGACCACCTTGTTGCCTTTAATTGGAGTAAAAATGGCCACTTGTAAGACTCATTGATCTACAAACTGGTTCGAAGCCAGCCCGGGCAGGAAAAAAAGGGTCCCTGGGAGACTGTCACCTCTAATCAGCCAGCAGAGTGCTAAAAGAGTTGTTTTGGGACTCAAAGTAGCAGAGCGCTAGCCTTGAGCTGGAGAGCTGAGGGACAGCCCTCAGGCCCTGAGGCCTAGTCCAGTGGCCCACTAAGGGAATACCAATGAGGCATTTAGCCCAACTTGGGAAAGGCACTCCTGGGAGCAGTAGCCACTGCTTGGATGACAGAGATGTCAGATCCCATCGTCACTTGTGTCTGGCCTATCAAAAGATGATCCAGACTATCCAGCAGATAGTCTGTAAGCATTCTTCTCCTAACATTTAGGGGACCATGTTTGGGTCCCCTTCTACAAGTAAAGGGGGAACGTAAAGCCCTAACAAAATATAATATAGCCATTTTAGGTTTAGATTCCATCCTGTTAAGGCACTATAACTGAAACTCCAGGAACTGTATGAGCAACTCCCCTTGAGTCCAAACTACAGGAACTGTATCAGTAACTCCCCTTGAACCCAAATTCCACTGTGTCAGCAACTCCCTTTGAGCCCAAATTCCAGGAACAACCCCCTTTACGGAAAATTCCACTAACTACAGATAGGTTCCAAATGTTCCTATAAGATAAAGACCACTTGGTGGCAGCTCAGATCATCTGCTTTAGCCAATCATTTCCAAGAGCATCAGCCCCATGAACCAACCAACCCCCAGTCCCTGGTCGGTTCCTGCCAATGGTTAAACTAATAATCTTTTAGAAATATTTTATGAATTTCCTGTGGTGTGATATGATTTGCTAAGTGATGCTATGGTGTATACAATGTTCCTGAAACCCTATAAAAACCCTGCTGAAGGAAGGGTCATGGCTCTCAACTCTGACCCGCTGCGTTGGCGATGGTTGTGAGTCCAGGCTCAAGCTTGTAATAAATGACTTTCGTGAGCTTGCATAGGAATCAGCTCCATGGTGGTCTTTGGGGATCATTATCTGGGCATAAGAGTGGAAGTCTTAACCTCAGCCCATCTCTAAACACAGGAAAGTACTCCAATGGATGTGAGCCCATTATATTTCAGGAAGCTTCCACAGAGACTTTTCCTTCTAAATTTTGTTTTCTGTCCATGTAAGTGGCCATCTCTGAGAGCCGACACCAGCAGTGTGTTCCCAGGGAGAGCTAGTTTTCTATTCTCAACCTGCCCACAACTGTCTGATTATAATTTGAACTTTCTAAGGTTTCAGCCGTCAGTAGAGGTCTTGGTTTAATGTTCCACAAGAATTATGTCAGTCAGCCGGTTAGAGAAAGTACAAGATAAATATTATGACTGCCAGCTGGCAAGTGTTGGCTTTTTAGGGTAGCCAAGTCTGCTGAGATTACTTCCTGTTCTTCTGCAGTGAGGTTTGCCAGTTTCCTCCAGATATCAAAGTGCTGGAGTTGTACTTTTCTTCCAGAGGCTCACAAAATGTGGGTCTTCAAAGAGAAAAAAGAAAGAAAAGAAAACTGTATTGAATTGTCTCTTTATCTTGCAATTATCTCTAGCCACCAATTACAACCTGTACCAAATTCACTGATTTTTTTTTTTTTTGGTGGGTTGGGCTTGAACTCTGGGCCTGAGCGCTGTCCCTCAGCATTCCAGTTCAAAGCTAGCACTCTACCACTTGAGCCACAGCACCACTTCTGGTTTTCCAGTGGTTTATTGGAGATAAGAGTTTTACGGCCTTTCCTACCCGGGCTGGCTTTGAACTGTGATCCTCAGATCTCAGCCTCCTGAGTAGCTAGGATTACTGGCATGAGCCACTGGTGCCCGGCTAAATTCACTGATTTTTATGTATGGATGTGACCATCCTGGAGCTTGAACTCAGGGCCCAAGTGCTGTCCCTGAGCTTTTATGCTGAAGGCTATTGCTCCAACATGTGAGCCATAGCCCCATTGCTGACCTGCCTGGCTTCAAAACACAATCCCTCGATCTCAGCCTCCTGAGTAGCTAGGATTACAGGTGTGAGCCACCATGCCCAGGGCTGCTAATTTTTTTTTTTTGGGGTCCGGTAGTGGGGCCTGAACTCTGGGCCTGGGTGCTGTCCCTCAGCTCTTCAGATCAAGGCTAGCGCTCTACCACTTGAGCCACGGCACCACCTCCGGCTTTTTTCTTTTTGCTTATGTGGTGCTGAGGAATCGAACCCAGGGCCTCTGGCATGCAAGGCAAGCGCTCTACCACTGAGCCACCTTCCCAGCCCAGGGCTGCTAATTTTTGAAACACAAATTCCAATATTTAATAAATGTAATCTTGATGATACCTAAAGCAAGTTTACACTTTAAATTTCATTATGAAAAAAATTGTTCTATCTTCACATTTGTATTTTTGTAAAAGAAAAAAAATGAGAATCTTGATAGAGATCAGACCAACGTGGGGTCACATGGGCATTATGGTAGTTTTTTTTTTTTTAACGTAACTCTTTTTAAACTGGGAACACATTTTTCAGCATGTTAAATATGCAGGACAGAATATGCAAACCACAGGACCAGAGAAGTAACACATGACCAAACCAAAATCGCTGGACATTGCAAGTTGTGCTTCGGCATAGAAGGTTCTTGAACTTTGATTGATGGTGTGGCTCTTTGCTGACGATGAAAAATTCTATAGTGTAGTTATAAAAACTGGCAGGGGAAGGGGAAAAGGGAAGGGGGAGAGGCCTCCAGGGGGAGGGGAACACGACCACAGCGTCTAGGTGAGTTCCCTGAGGCTGGCTCTGCAGGCCGGGCACCGCCCAGCCACCCTCCTGGCTGCGTGGTCTCGACCCCTCTGACCAGAGTGAGTGACGAATCGAATCGGAGGCCGCCCCAACCAGCGTCGAGTCCCAGAAAGACAGAAAGACCGCCAGAACCTGCTGCGGGCCTGGCAGACCAGGAGGAGGCCACGCAGCCGCCTGCGGCACTTTGGAGAGGAGCAAATCGAGTGGGAAGAAGACCAGATCAGCCACGTCAGGGGAAGGGAACAAGACGGATAGAAGACCAGCAAGGTGATCGCAAGGTCAAGGAGGCGATCACCGAGTGGCCTACGGAGGTCACAGACGTGGAAGGGGCCCAGGCGATGGGCTGGACTCTCCTAGGCCTGCTGGACCTGACAGCTCGTCCTTGGACCAGCGTGGAGGAGGCCGCAGGTCTCACGGCTGGGGAGCTGTCCAAGCTGAATTAACAGAGTCCCCCCAACACAAATCCCTTATCCCTGCAGTGATTTCGGATCAAACACATGCGACTGAGCAAACATCTGCACGGGAAGAGCATGCAGGGGCAGACACTGAAAATGGGGAAGAGATACCTCCTCTTTTTCAGTGGAGGAGGGTCCAGAGAGAGAGGCCTTTGGATGGGTGGAAGGCGGTTCACAATAAAGACCGGGCTGAAGTGGAATTTAATATTTGGAACCCAGATGAAGGGGCTGATGGGCAGTGGAAGAGGGGATTTGTTCTTCATGAATCAGAGCGTGAAGAGGCTCATGCTGAAGATTCGGTGGTGGATCATCATTTCCGGAAGCCAGTAAATTAGACAACAACATCTCAGCTGGAGATCAGCATTGGTGACCTAGCCTGGCACCTGTGGCTCAGGCCTGTCACCCTAGCTACTCAGGAGGCTGAACTCTGAGGATCACGGTTCAAAGCCTGCCCAGGTCAGGAAAGACCGTGAGACTCCTATCTCCAATAAACCATCAGAGAAACTGTGGTGCTGTGGCTCAAGTGGTAGAGTGCTCACCTTGAGCTGAAAAACTCAGGGACAGCGCCCAGGCCCAGAGTTCAAGCCCCAAGAAGGACAGAAAAAAAATTGGTGACCTAAGCCACCCAGGATGTGGTGGTAGAGAAGAATGAGGTGGACGTGGACGTGGACGTGGACATGGTGGACGTCCAAACGGAGGCAGTAGGACTGACAGTGCTTCTGCTCGGGATGTGTCTGACTCAGAGCATTCCCAGCTCTGCCTTAACTAGATGCCATAAGACAACCCTGGTTCCTCTGTGGACCATCCTGTTCTAAAAGCTTTTGCATGCTCAAGGATCCTAAACAACCAAGACATTTAAAACACGCAAAAAAGACTGTCATTCATACCATACACACCTAAACACTGAATTTTATCTGTTACAAAAATGGACTTCTTTTGCTACACAGAAGTAACAAAAATGGTAGTCAGTTTTGTATTTAGAAATGTATTCGTAGCAGGGATGTTTTCATAATTTTCAGAGATTATGCACGCTTCATGAATACTTTTGTATTGATGCTTGCAAATATGCATTTAAACTTGAAATATAGGTGTGAACAGTGTGTACCAGTTTAAAGCTTTCACTTCATTTGTGTGTGTGTGCTTTCACTTCATTTGTGTGTGTATGTGTGTTTTGGGGGGGGTCCAGTCATGGGGCCTGAACTCTGGGCCTGGGCACTGTCCCTTAGCTCTTCAGCTCAAGGCTAGCACTGTACCACTTTGAGCCACAGGGCCACTTCTGGCTTTTTCTGTTCATGTGGTGCTGAGGAATTGAACCTAGGGCCTCATGCATGCAAGGCAAGCACTCTACCACTGAGCCACCTTCCCAGCCCTTCATTTGTGTTTTTTAGTGAATGATTTAGACGTTTCTCTAATATACAGACTGGTATAAACATTGGACATTATCAGTTTTAATACCTGCTTTGAATTTTCACACATAGTCAACTGGAACATGTAAACCTGGATTTGTCAAATTTTATGCTATGTGGAATACTACTTTAAGTATTTAACTTTATTTTCATTTTTGGAGAGAAATCTCTTCACTTCTCATATAGCTGGTATATATGCTAAATCTTTATATACAGAAATATCAGTACTTGAACAAAAAAAGGTTATAGTGAAACAGGTCCACTGGTGTCTGACGCCTGTAATCGTAGTTCCCAGGAGGCTGAGATCTGAGGATCATGGTTCAAATCCAACCCTGACAAGAAAGACTGTGAGCCCTGAGTTCAAGCTTCAGGACTGGCATACACATATACCAAAATGTCATAATGAAACATACTTTTTTTTGAAAGTGAGTCTTAGTATATAGCTTAGACTGGTCTCAAACTGACTACATACCCCAGTGTACCCTCAAACTCATGATCCTCCTGTCTCAGTCTCCAAGTGCTGGTATTACAAGTGAGATTACACCATACCAGAAGAAGCTCATTACTTGATGTGATTAATATATGCTAATGACACCTTTGATACATTTTACAAAAAAGATCCAAACATTTCTTATACTATCTGACCTTCCCTTTCTCTTCCAAAACAAGTTTTTTTAAACTTATTATATTCCTTGTTTATCATTCCAAAATATGATATGTTTGGGAAAATGGGCTAGAAATCAATCTAGGTATCTTTGTGTTATTTTTCTTTTGAAGTTATATTTTATGAAGTTATTTATACATTTATATATAATACATTTACATTAAGTTCTAGTTATTAAGTTATATTAAGTTGTCCAAAGGGGTTACAATTCCATTTATGAGTACCATGCGTCTTGATAAACATCACCCCTTCCATCATTCTCCCCCATCTGTCTCATCCCCACCCATCCCCTCAATTTTCCTAGTTTCATAGGATATACATTGGATATAATGATTGCATTCTCCTTGCTTTCTTCTCTTCATTCATTGACCTCCCCCTATAACTCAAGTACCAGTTTCCTTGTATTCAGCCAAAGCAGTCTTTTAAGATTTATGAAGACTTGTTTTGTGGCCTCACATATGGAATCTTCTAGAGAATATTTCATGGACACTTGAGATCTATTTGTTGTGGATCAAGGCCTCTGCTTCCCAATGTGCCTTCTGTCTTGTTTTCCTGTTGAAATCTTCTACCATGATTGTGTAACGATTCCATCCTCTTAATTTCCTTTTTAATTTTTCCAGTGCTGGGGGTTGAATTCAGAGTGTTGCACATGGGAGATGATCTATTTAAAATGAGAGATTACTAATAGACAAGAAGTTACTAGTTACTATTGTAATTTTGTTCTTTGTTCTCTGTGTGTCTAATAACTTTTTATCCTTCAATCCTTACCCCCTAACTTGCTGTGTATTTTGTTGATATTTTCTAGTGACATTTTTTATTTCCTTCTCATTGTCTGTTGTGTATATTTTGTAGATATTTTCATTTTGGTCATTGTGGCCGATTACAGGAAACATTCTATACTAACAGTATTTTAAATGAAATATATCTTAACTTCAGTTGTTTCATACTTTTTCTTTATGCCTATGATGTCCAAACTTCCATCTTTATTGTGTACTCATTAAAGAAACATAGTTATTGCTTCTATTTTTTTCACATTAAAAAATGGAGCTAGGGGCTGGGAAGGTGGCTCAGTGGTAGAGCACTTGCCTTGCATGCTCGAGGCCCTGGGTTCAATTCCTCAGCACCACATAAGCAAAAAGAAAAAAGCTAGAAGTGGTGCTGTGGCTCAAGTGGTAGAGTGCTAGCCTTGAGCTGAGGAGCTGAGGGACAGCGCCCAGGTCCAGAGTTCAGGCCCCACGACCGGACCCCAAAAAAAAAAATGGAGCTATTTCTAGGCACTGGTGGCTAACACCTGTAATCCTATCTACTTAGGAGGCTGATGTTTGAGGATGGTGGTTCTAAGACAGCCTAGGCAGGGAAGTCTGTGAGACTAATTAACCACCAAAAATGCAGAAGTGGAGTTGTGGCTCAGTGGTAGAGCAA